>NC_139050.1:11267685-11453555 GCF_965140915.1 Aythya marila
TCTAGTCAAATGAGTCACTCTCCAAACACCACTGTACTTGTTGGCTACATCTCCATGAGCTGCAAAAACAGGTTCAGAGTGATCTGCTGAGATGCAGACCCCAAAGGTTAGTCACTCAGAGGGGGTAAAATGATCCAGTAAAGATCCCTGGATTTCATTGTCAGCAAGATCAAAATGCAAGTGGAAATCCTTAGGTGATGTAAAAAATCATCGTTCCTGTGAAGTCAACAGAGCTGCCACGGTTTTTACTAGCTGAGTATCCATCCCTCACAGGACTACTAGCATCCAGACATTGAATTTCCACTGCTCTTATGCAATTAATTTCCAGAAAATAAGGAATTCATCAGATTTGTGATCCAGAAATTTGTGTGAAAACATCTAAATTTTATGTTCGTATATTCTTAAATTCAGCTAGCTGAAATGTAACACAAAGTACTAATAGGAACATTTACATTTTCAATTTAAATAACTGCGATCTTCAAGGTATAAGATATGTCTCCTACCATTCCTTCCCTATCACCTCAGCAAGCCTGGTAACTTGCCATTCTGCTCAAAGAAATGCCAGTTTGACCAGGCACCAGTTTAACTGCAGAGTGTTAGCTCATTTCTGCAAGACACTGTAAGAGAGTGAAGTTGTTTTTCCAGATGGAGGAGGGAAGGTGCTTCAAGTGAAGGAGGAGAAGGATGGGAGAAGTTCCAGGATGCTGGCTCTTTGCAAGGCTTCACCAGCTGGGAGTATCTGCTGACCTCAGTACAATTAGGACAGCAAGCGAGGCCACTGCATTGCAACATCAGATGTTGCACTTGCAAATAATTATGGGAGTATGACTAGCAAATTCACTTGTAAAGTCACTTTGCAATTTTTTCTTTAGCCTGCCTCAAATTGCCTGTTTTACAGTATCTTGACTCAGATTGGTACCCTGGCTGACTCGTTAAAGGCAAATTGCTTTTTCTCAGCATCTTTTCTAAGAAAAGCTGTACTTTTCCAGGGCAAGCCTTGCAAAGGCTGCCTTTTTCAAAATTTTAATATGGTTGATTTTTTTTTCCCCAACAGTACTGTGGTTGGAATGGGCAGGCTATTGTAAATGAATACATGCTTCCATTTTCATTCATAAATTATCTCTGAAATATTTCAGATGGGAACCAGGGACAGGAACTTTAAACAGTGATGTTTCAAATGTACTTCCAGTATTGTCTTCACTGATAATTTAAATTTGCCAAATAAAGTCAATGGACCAGACAATGAATAAAAACAAAAGCAAAAATCACTGCCTCTTCCAAGGTCTTTATGTAAATATGTAAATAGTTGTTTGTTGTTTTTTTTTTTAAGCAAGTAGACAGCCAGATATTCAGCTGTCATAAGTCAAAGTAACTTCAGTGAAGTCAAAGGAGCTACAAGCCTACGTGCATGGAAAGTTTTCCCCATACTCCACCATTCCAGTGGCCAGGAAACTTTGGAACACCTTGCACCTGTATGTCTGCATACATCTCCATATGGATAGGTAGCAGTGTAGGTAGGATTACACATGGAAGCACAGGAAGAAAAGATGTTCTAAAGAATCGGAGTGGTTTGTACAATCTGAATTATCTTTTGTTTTCATATACCTGATGTCCCGGACAGATCCATAATGTTTTTTTCTAGAGCATCCTTGCTTCAGCCAGTGCTCCTTCAACCAGCAGCTCTCCAACGCTCCTTAGGGTTTAGCTGCATCATAGGTGGCTCCAAGCCACTCAGCTCTGCCTTGACTACAGAAATGATTATTTCCAGTGAGGATTTTTTGTTTGTTTGCAGATCTAAACCAAACCAAAACACCTAAAGTATTCTGGTTGGAAAGAGTTTTTTGGCATTACAGCAAATTTGACATGACCCGATGTGCTTGGGGAAATAAAAGCCTCGGCGGGAGATTTCCCCAGCTGTAACTGGAACACCCATAGAGATGATGCCTCCAACAAAGGTTCCCCAGAGCAGTTCCTGTCTCAGGACTCTCACTTCAACTGCCTGATCCTACAGAGTCTCTGGTCTGGGTGAGCATGACCAAAGCTGCCAAGGATTTACCCGCCTCGCAGCAGACTGTTACCCTTTCCCCATCCATCTCCCTGTACAATCTCTTCTGTATTCTGTTCTCATGGCAGGAAGCCCTTACCTCCGTGCTATCACTGCCCACGTGTCTGTCTCCCTGCTGTGTGAGTCAGCAGGAGAAACACCATGGTTTGGGAAACCCAAACCAATAAGCCTCCTTCTTATTCCCTGGCCAAACCCCAAAACAGGCTGCTAGCCTGCACAGGGAAGGAGGAACCCTGCTTCCCTCCCAAAGCCCTGGGCTGCATGGGAGCCAGACAGACCTCAGGGCAAACCTTCTCCTGAGCCCAGATCTGTCACAAACCCAAATGTCAATCCCTGAAAAAAAAGAAAAAAATATATATATAATACAAAATAAAGCATGAAAGCACCAGACCTTCTCAACAATGTAGCTGTTAGCATTTTTTTCCCTTAAGTAAGTATGAAACAATGCCTTTTCCCCATCTCACACTCTTGGATCTGGCTGAACTGCATGTTGCTCACACACGCACATTCATACGTACAAAGACCATCCCGAGCCAGTGGCCTGCAACTGCAAATTTCAGCCTGAACAGTTACGTGTTGGCAAGGATATAGCATTGGAAAACAGAATCTTTTAATGGGAAATGTCTGGCAACCTTAATTATAGGCACCACTGCCAGCTCTGCCAATAATTATAGCTTAGTTTCAGCACCATCCGTGTGCTAACAAATATATATATAATGACAAGAGCATTTGCCAGTGATATTCACCAGGAAAGACTTCCAAACAGCCACAGGACTGAGCCGTGAGATGTGGAGATGTCCTTGCTTTGCCTGTATGTCTCCAGGTATGGATTTTCATCTGCCTCAGCCACCCCACTGAGCATTTCAGAGGAGCCTCAGGGCTGATTTGGCTTTTTTCTATCTGTAACCTCCCCAGGCAGAGGGAGGACTATATTTTAGTCTTATATTTAAGACTGTACCTCGGTCCCCCATGACCACAAGCAAGTAAAGATATGCTGGAGCTCTAACCATCTGTAAGAACCTCAAAGAGGAAAACGTTGACTTGTGAATATCTCTGATGATACAAATCCTCCTAGTGCTCTACTCCCTGTCCCAGTGTTCTGCCTCTCTCTGTATGTCTTGGGCTCCAGGACACAATGATAACCAAGGGCCAGACAGTCACCACCTATGCAAGCCTGGAAGGCAACTCTGTCTTGCTAATATTCCTAATTTTATCACTACATTAAAGTAAAAAAAGAAAACAGGACTCTGTTAACTGCAGAAACATTAGTAACTATCTCACTCAGAAAGTAGTGAGAAGTAGTTAAAACAATGTTTTAAAAATGGTTATAATTTAAGAGAAAAATTAGTTTCTCAATGCCTTCCACCTCTGTGGCTTAGAAACCAGACAGGCAATACAAAGAAATCATCAATTGTTAGCATTTTGGTGTTTGAAATGGAGTATTTTTCCTTTTGCAATTTTACTACCTTCACTTGGAATAGGCTTAGATTATCTTTTTCAAACTTTTATTCCTTTTCTCCATCTTTTCTTCTTTCTTCTTTTCCACCCTCCACACTTCCAGCCCCAGCTTAGCCCATGACCCAGATCCAGAAGATGTCCCTGCAGACAGTAAATTCCATGAGAAAAGGAGAAGCTAATTTTAGCCAAACCCCTTCTTTCACAAAATCTTTTGTTGGATGCTTTAACCATCTCTAGAATCATCAACCCAGGACCTTTATGGAGGAGAGAGAGGACAATATCAAAGCAAACATGTCAGCGTCTCCCACAGAAATTTGCACGTGTCCAGAAAGCAATATTCCCCCAACCCCAAATATTCAGACTCAGCCTTCCCCTTCCGCAGCCACCCAGACCAAGAAGGGCTGACTCCAAGAGTCAAATCAGTTTTACTCAGAGCATCTCATCTGTGAATAGAAATATTCTCAGATGCAATGTTTTACAGATAAACCCTATTTCTAGATTTCAGCTAATATTCTAATACAATTTTAAACCCAAATGTTCTTATTCTCCCTTTTCTTGAAGACATTAGCAACACTTTTGTCCTTAATTCCACTTTAATAACATCCTTGTTTTAGAATTTTCATGGGTTTTAAATAGTGTCATTAGCATTTTAAGTCAGTCTCCATCATCTGGCACAGTTTGAGCTTCTGTCAAATCCCAGACAGTGGGGCCTGAAACTTCACTCTCCCCATCCATCACAACTGGAAATGGGTCCCATCGTTCAGCCTGGGCAAACCTATGACCGGTGGATGTGACGCTGGTCACAGAGCTTTGGCTGCTGCAGAAATGAGAGTGTCTGGGGCACAACCTGGCTAGCAGGGCTGTGACAGCCACCCATTCTGGGCAGCTGGCAGCCAGATGCCACTGGAATTGTTCTGTGGTTGCCCACCTCTGCAGCTAGCAAAGGGGATGTGAGCAGGGGTGGCGTGCTCATTGGCAGATACAAAGGATCCGAGGAAGAAGTCCTCTTTTAGAAGCACTGGGGTGACTGGACCAGTATGGGAGATGCCACAGGAGGTATAAAATGCCCCCAGAGACATGCTAAGGGATGCTCAGGAAAGCTCAATGCCATCAGTACAGCACTTCAGAGACAGAAATTTACTTCCTGGGAAGACTGTAACCATTCTTCCATGTCTGTGGATCTTTGCTGAAGAAAACACCTCTTGGAGGACTCAGATGTACTCCTTGATACGCAGCTGAAGCCACTGTCACAGCCCCTAGTGCTTCCATTGAACCTATCCTGGGCAATGTGACTCACCCCATCTTTCTCCATCTGTAACAGCAGCTGAGGCCTCCAAAGCTCCAGCACACATACACATGCTCCCCATCCTGGTACCTGGTGTTTTATCGGAGGTCTCACAGCAGGAGAAAACCTCTGAAGCATCCCCAGGGAGAAGGCTGTAATCTGGGCCCCTTGTGATCCTATTCCCCGTTTGCATGATGCTGCAATATGTAAATCAAACAAAAAATGACCCTGGTTTCCAGGCATACTTTAAATTTAGTATCTCAGAAGCATTTCATTTAGGCTTAATAAAAGTTATGATATGTTGATTAAATACCAGCTGAAGGCTGAAAGAGTGCTTCCTGAGCTTTATAGGGCTGCAGGCAATAAATTGTGTTGCCACCTAATTATTCTGTCTGACTGTGATCTCCAGAAGAACACAATGCATATTTGTCACAATGCTTGGGGAGGAGGACCCTGGGCATTTTGAACTGTATCGTAGCTCTGTGTTTGTGAGGGAGGCAGAGGGACCTGGGCCTGATCCCACAAATCTCAGACCTACCTCTTCCTGGTCTGCCAGGGCCTCAGCGCATAAACTTCAGAACTTGCCTGCATCTAACTTTCCTGGGAGATTTATGCAATCCATGAATTACCCACCCTGAGCCAGAAAGCCCCCAGCAGGCCAACCTGTGCCCCATATGTGAGGAGCTGTGAGAAGTCCATACCATCCTGCCAGCTTCCTGAAAGATGACAATAACCTTCCCTGATATACATGTAAGGCCAAGGAGACCTAGAAGCATATTCTCTCTTCTAATCTATATGGATCATTACATGTATTTGTCACAGTGGTTTCACCTTCTCTACCAGACTTAAAAAAAAAAAAAAAAATGTACAAGACGAAAAAAAACACCTTATTACTATTCCCATAACCTATCCCAGTATTACCAAAACAGCTTTCTCTACTCTGAGGTCACACTCCAAACTCATCTGCTTCAGACCCAAGTCAGAACATTTCATTGTGAGAAGGATCACACATTCAGCAGGGGAGGAAAAACATCCTGATGAAAATGATTGGAACAGAACATTGGAAAGCAGTATCCAGGTCTAGCTTGGACTCGGTCTGTGACCATGGGCAAGTTATATAATTCTTCACTGCCCACAGGAACCTGCTGTTGTCTTGAAATATATTCATGAGGTACGTACAAATTTTTGGAGTCCTTCTCCATGTGTACAGCCCCTAGAACAACGTGGGTTCAATCTGTTATTCCTGTCATCTGAAAAACAATTTATCCCAGTCATGAAAGATGATAGAAAGAGAGCTCTTTAAAAAGGGATACAAAAGACTGATTCATCCTGAATTAACCAATCTTTATTTTAATGAAGATGTAATCCACTCATTGTTCCAAATAAGAAATCTGCTGCACGGTGCCAACCCCAGCTCTCAGAAAGTATGTTTCAGTTCTTATTTACCTGTCCACAGGGAATTCATCTCCAGGTGCATGCATCCAGGCAATGCTTGTCGGTGCTGAGCAATCCCATTAGAGCTGAGCAAGAGAGAACTCAGCACCCTGCTTGGGAAGCTTTCAGGATCAGCCCATGAAGAATGAACCGCCAGTAAAGATTAGTGTTCTTAACATCTAATTTTGTCAGAGCTGGGAGCTGCAAGAGGGAAGAAAGTCATTGGTGTGTGTTTTTAGCACCCTGTAATAGCTTCCACATTCCACATGTCGTTTCCAGGTTCAAGTAGGTGGGAGTCTTTATCCATCAACTGCCAATTCATTCAATCCCCCAAATGCCAAATTAAGACAATGACACAGAATACCACCCTACAATCACGTAAAATGCTATCCTGAATCAGCAAGTGCCCTCCAGCAAGGGGGTCCCTCTGGTGAAAAGTGTAAAGTGATCCAGAGCTGGGTGTCAAGCTCTCCCACAATAGAATTCAAAATAATTGTGCTGCTTGACAGGTAGTAAAATTCATGGCGGACTATTAAATCAATGGCAATATAATGTGGAACACTGCAGATTAAAAAAAAGCCAGAGGGTTCACAAAGAGAGGCCGTTGGCAGGAGTCCCTCTGGAGCTCCTAATAGGTTTGATTTGTGGCAAGAAAGGCTGACACACACAGGGCAGAAAAGATAGAAGGTAAGACAAGAATGGGAAAAGCAGGAAGAAAAGGGAAATAAATGTAAACTGAGGGGGTTATGAAAGAACTGGAGAAAGTACCAATGAGTTTTTATTGTATGTAGATGCCTTGGTCTTACCACCTTTTTTGCATTGTTGCACTGGTGTTTATTTTGTCCCAGACAGGAGTTCCTTATGCCAGCATCTGGATGCAGTCTGCTCTGGCTGCAGGGAATATACTTAAGTTCAGAAAGTGAAATCTGTTTTTATTATATTAAGCAGGATTCATCCCAAATGCAGGAAAGCCCTCCAATTTAAAATAAATAAATAAATAAAATACTTGTCAGAGCCAGCATGTCAGGCTGAGACACATTGGCATTGGAAGGGAAAAGCATGAAGCCCAGTGGCTGAATGCATCATTTTTTCCTGGCTGGAAACCAAGTTTTAAACCCACATAAGGGATTCAGGGTGCTTGGTGTCCAGTCTCAGGGCCAGTCAAGGATTACAGCCATCTTGTGTCATACGCATTTTAAAACATCATGGGTACTCTTCTGCTCCAGGAAGGAAGGATTCCTGGCAGGCTTGCCCCACCAGTGTAAATAATTTTACATAAATCAGTATGTGCATGAAATTACCCTTACTGGTTTCAGGGAAGAACCTCTAAGTGCCAAAGGTGTTTGAGAAGAAGCTCAGGTATCTCTGAACACATCACACTAAGATGAGCGGGATCTGAGGCTGGAGTAGGCTGTGCTGGCCACAAAGGTCACGGGGGTTCACCTCCCAGGTACTGCAGTGGGAGTTTCACCTTCTTGAGAGACCTGGAGCCCATTCCAGAGCGGTGGTTGAACCCAAGCGAACCTTTCAGAGAGCCATTTAGTTGTGAACTAAGAGGCATGCAGTCACGACAGATTCGCTGCTCTTCACGAGAGGCTGTTCCAGCGGTTAATTGCTCTCACTGTCAGCATCTTATTTTCCTCTGGAATTTATCACACTTAAGTCCAATCAAGTGCTCATCTTATGAGCACTCTGTTATACGAGTTCAGTGAGAAGTGCTGGGTCTATTAGAGCAAAGATCCCTGTAGTAGCAGATGCCTGTGTTGACACTGAGATTCCACAGGCAAATAGTCCTCTAGAGCTTTCTTTTGGCAGGCTGAGCACACTGAACAATGCCTCTGTGTGCAGGTGTGTATGCTGAACCCCTAGCTTTAATGCATTTGTGCCCCCCTCTTAGAAGGTGAAGATCCAAACCAAATGCCACCTTTCAGCAATTATCTTGCCATCTTTATTAGTGGAGGCTATATCACTTGCTTGCTTCAAATCAGGATGCCAGGTGACAGATACCCTTCACGCCTCAGGACGACAACAAGAAGGGCACACTCATCTGTTTATGTACAGCTACAACAAAACTTTTTCAAATTTACCACTTGCTGGGATATATCTAGGTTTCAACCTCCTATAGCCCACCAGTGCTTCCTACATCTTTTCTTTCTAGAATTTTGCTATTGCTTTCAGTGGTATTGAAACATAAGTTGTTTGACTTATGTCCAGCTTGCCAAAGCGAAATTCAGAAAGCTCTGTGCCCGCAATCTGTCTGCACCGTTACTTGTCATACCATCAATCCTGATTGTCTACAAAATCTGAGTTTTTCCACACAATGAATAAAAAAATATTTCAAAGACCAGGACCTAAATATACTGCAACTGATACAATACTGAGCAATGGGCTACAGCACAGTACTACTTACCATTTTGGAAATATCAAAGCATTTTATCCGTTCATATTGTCTAGATTAATTTTTTTAAAAAGACTTTTTTCTCCAAGCAGAATGGTCCACAGTGGTAACAGAGCAGGTCCCAGAATTCCAATTCAAAGCTTTTTTTTCTTTTTTTTTTCTTTTTTTTTTTTTTTTTTTTCTTTAACTGGAAGTTATTATTTCACTGAATAGTTTGGGGATGGCTTTTTTCTCCCCACAAAATACTGTTGTTTTATTAAACAGTCCTTCCATTCAAAAATAAATAAATAAAAGAATAAATAAAAGCTTTGAGGTACCATTTTTATTAGACCAGCTGTGATGGTTGTACAAGCAAAAATCCTACTTTCTCCTATCAGCTTGACTATTGTAAGTATAAAATCACTGTTAGTGTATTACACCTCTATAGTGAGCAACAAGTTTATTTGAAGGCATGCAAGATAAAAATAAAACTTTTATCCTTTTAGCTCCATTCAAGCTCTGCTGAAAGCTGAGAAACCTGTTTCAGTGAAGTGAAAATTTCAAAATTTCTTTTAATTCTGCTCCATAACAAGCTCCAAGATTGCAAATCCTACATGCAAAAAATTCTAAACATTTTCCTAAGATATTAAAATGGATGTTTCATTTTGTCCTTAAACCTTGAAATTCTGCTCACAGTTTACGTAAAATTTAATTGAAAAGTGCTAATACAGTTACATAATTTTTCCATTACCAGAAATCTCAGTGGTTTTCCTTCTTGAGTTAGTGCCTAACACCAGAGCAGCCCATGCAATCATACCTACTTGCCAAAGCCTCTTCATTTCAAGGGTCATCACGCATTTTAGTCTTGGAGTTCATCTACTTGACACGCATTGGACCAGCTCTCACATTTTACTCACACAGAAAGAAAGAATACAGCAACTGAGGTTATAAAAAGAGACATTTTCCCAAATGAATAAACCCCACCACATATTACATCATACCTGATTCTCATCATTTGATAATCTGTAAGATAAAATGTCAAAATTTAGAAGCCAGGGCTTTCTCGGTGTGGAGTTAATTACTGATGTGGTATTTGGCAACATGTTTATGCTCCCAATGACTACAATATAAAAATAAAACAAGGCAGGACTTGCTGGTATGAGCTCATGGGCTAAGCTGGAGTGAGGGGCTGCCCTGTTCCCTATGGCTGTCCCACCCCGAACAAGAATTTACATTTCTTGAAAGATTTAGGAAGAGTTTATATTAATTTTCTGCCCTTCCTGAGCTCTGGAAGGACCACTAAGCAAATACAGTGCCTACCATCCCACACCAGGCCTCATAAAAGGACATGGGGACCACCACAAATGGGCCAAGGGGAAATGAGGGAGGCTCTCAAGGACAGCTGTGTGGAGGGGAGAAGAGTTGGAGGGAAGCACTTGAGAGATGAGACTACTTCCTTTTTGCTACTAAAACCCACTGAATGGAACCTGACCCAGCACAAGCTGAAAGCCATAAGTCAAACAAAAGGACTCTGGTTGCACAGAAGACTCTGGTCTTTCCCCAAAGGCCCTCATCAGCTCTTGTGATACACAGATCAGCCTGCCTACAGCTGGGCAATGGTTAATCATGACCAGCATCACTTATTGGCATATTTTGTTAAAGGAGTCATCCAGTGACCGCACACCAGCCGCCTGTTCCACCTTATCCCCATCCTAGGCCATGAATGGCATGACCTCCATTTACCTCATGTACATCCTGAGCTGGGCCCAACCGTAGCCTTTGGGACACATCCACCATACAAATATTAAGTAACGATAACAAATCCCACACAGCTTTAATAAATCTTGCCAAAATGCAAATCCCTGCTACCCTTAGAGCTAATGTTATTACCATGGGGGCTGGTATACAGCAAGTTTCTGCAGAAATAAATAAAACCAGCAGGACACAACTGGTCTGCCAGACTGTTCCTTTCTTTTCAGTTTCTGCTGAAAGCAGCTGTCATGCTTCAAATTTGTATAACTTTCCTGAATTCTCTGAACCTTAAACCTTTTAAAAAAATTACACACAAATAGCTTACATTTGGGGATTCCTCCAAGTAGGTCTCAAACCAGAAGATGCTTTGGTCTTCCACAAACCTCCTGCCTGTGTTTGAAACTTCAGAACCCCTATCTCATCCACACCCCACTTCTGTCCAAGGGCTGTTAGGATTTGGTGCCTTACAACTCTCCTGGAGTTCTCTTCTTTCCCTCACATTTCCTGACAAACTCAAGCACAAACTTCAAAGTCATCCAGCTGAGGTTCTTCATTGCAAGACTATTGGAAAAGTTATTCAAGACTCAACGCTACTCCCAAATCGAGATATTTATAATAAATACAGCCAGAATACATAATCTGGCATTCTCAAATATATGCGTCTGCTCTGATTTCCTTTGGCCACCAGTGATAACATAAATCTGGAGTACAACTTGTCAAAAAAAAAAAGAAAAAAAAAAGTTTAAGAGCATTTTCAGAAAGGTTCTTTTCTCTTGCAGTTGCTCAGTCAGGGCATCATGAACAAGATAATACAGATGGACAGAAAAATGGTGCCAAATATTTTTAGGATAAGCAGACATAGAATGAGAATTTGACTTATTTTCTAAGCCTTAAAATCAATGGAATAACCTACCTGACAAAGCAGGAGGCATACAGAAGCATGTATGGATTAATGCATTACAGATACCCAAATGTGAACCAAACAGCTGTAGGAACTGAGTAATAATGCGTGTGAAGAGTCACTTGGGGATTACATATTAGGAGCATACCATTAGGAGCATGCCACCTGTGAGCTAAAGCAGGAATGCAGCTCTTCAAGGAACTTTGAAGAGACTCGAGAACACTTTGGATTATAAAATACTTCTACTTTTGTCTCTTATTCTTAAACACATTTTCAGACATGGTTAATTATATCATGTCTAAAAGTCAGCCAAGCCTTGAATTTAACATTCTACAACGAAGTTAGGAGTTTCGCAAATGAATGTGTATTTTGTCCTTTGGATCCCACTGCAAAGAATTACTTTGATTTTAATAATGCTGTTGTTAGCTGAAAATCTGTTGTTTGCTAGTGGTATCCTTTAGCCACCTATAGAATACAATTTATACAATAAACCCAGGTACTGCAGTGGTAATTAAAATCCTAAAGCAATTAGCCTTTTGTTTATTTCACTTGGGAATCTGACTAAAACTTCAATGAGAACACACACAAAAAAATAAATAAAGAAATAAATTAAATTAAATACATTTCCAGTTTAGGCATAGGCCCAGATGTCTGAACGATGTCCTAATTAAGCTGTACTACAGCATCAAAACATAAGCAAGCCCATATGCATGTGTATATAGGTATATGTGCACACTTTATTATGTGCTGTACAGTTCTGACAGCTTCAACAACTCATTTCTAAGATCTGAGCATGTGGTGGAAGCAGAGGGGAAAATAATAAGAAATAAAAATAAATAAATAAATAAACCTGCATAAAACTTTAAAAGAAGTGCCCTGGGAACCTGTGTGTCCATCTGTGAGGATCAGCAAGGTCTGTAAGCTACCTTAATGACAGAGCCCTGTAAGACTGCTGCACAGGGACATGTAGGCTAGAGACAGGCTGCCAGGTTCAGCAGAAGGAGGTGAAAATGACTGAGGTTGAGTGGAGTTGAACAAAACTTTCACCACTTGTAGGTCAAACCTAAACCTGCCAATGAGCTTCTTGTCTGCTTTGTCCCTCCTGACCCACACAGAGGGAAGAAGCAGCTCATTTCTACAGACTCTAAGATGTGACCTATTAATGAAGTTTCCATCTACATTAATATTTCTTAGTCTGCTCCCCAAAAGGGGGAACTCACCTTTCTGGAGCTTTTTAAAGATGGGACAGACCAGGTTCTCAGCAGGAGCCAGACACCCAGGGTTGTTTCTGGTCCTGGGTTCTGTAAGTGAGCAGGGTTAAGACAGGAAATGTTTTCCAAGAGCAGAAGAGCACCTGTGGAGAAGTACAGGTTTGGGAGGAGGAAAAAAAAAATAAAGAGGAAATTAATTCTTTTTGCCAGGCACCAGGCCCAGAAAACCCCCCTGGAAATGCTGTACTTGACTGCAGAAACCAGCTAAATAATACCTTGATGATATCAGCTGCCTGACTGTACTCCCGTATTCAGTAAAATCACATGCAATACTCAGGAATATTCTTATGCATGAAAATATCACCACCATGGAGCACGTCCACCCAACCTCTTCCTTGTGCATTATTAATATCAACCCCCAGATTTGCATAGCTGCATACTCTACATGTGTTTATGAACAAATTTACCTGCAAATGTCTCTAGGAAAACTGAAGGATCACTGCTTGCTCTTGGTTATCATGTTGCAAATCTGAGCTGCAAACATGGAGGGAGGAGCAGCAACCGATTCTAGCAGTGCAAAAAGAGAGTAAAAGTGAGCATTTTTAACCCGAAATGTACATGTTCAGAATGGGTATTTGCTTTTTAGGGTACTCTATTTAAATAGAGTTCAATTGCCTTTAATAAGTCACAGTAAACACATTCAGCTTTACATCATATTTCAAGACTTAGGAAGATGCTGAGCAAGAGAGATGATAAACCAGCTCTTCTATTCCTGCTACAGCCGAAATGCACAGAGGGAGGTGAGCCGTTAGGTGAGGTTAGCAGGAGAGCTGAACACAGCCAGATAAAACACTCTGCTGTCAGAACTGGTCACTAGCGACCCATTTGTGAAGGAGTTTAAAGCAGGTTGGTTATGCACAGCTTGGAGGCTGGATCTGCCTGAAAACATGACAGCATTTACCCATGCCCAGTTCCACACCAGTATGGCCCTGTGCCATACTGGTGCATGGTTATCCTGTTAAATGCTTTGCCTGCATCTTGTTTCGTGGAGCAAACTTTGCTGATAAAAGCACATTGCTTTATCAGCTAAGGGCTATCAGAAGCACCAGCCATTCCTTTGTCCCTTGTGCTCCAGACATCCTTTATCTGTCCCCAGACATTTAGGGCAACATTTTTATTTTTCTCCTCTTGCAGGAAAACAGAGTCGGACATTGTCCAGCTCCATTTTTCCCCCCAGCCTCTACAATATTTTTATGGGCTGTCCCTGAACTTATCTCATACCATCTCCTGTCTGTGGCAGGCATCCAAGATGACAATTGTATTTCAGAGCAAGAGCATCATCATGGCTTTTCTAGGAGTGGCTTAATCCTTCCAGAGGCTTTCCAAGAAGTCCTCAGCAGAGCAAACAAGCTGGTTTTCCCGATCTTTCCTGACGTGCTCCAGCTACAGTCCCAGCTTCCAGCCATTTTCCCCTCTCTGAGGATATTGGAGTTTTGTGGGCTCTCGTAACCTGTGGGAAAGGCAATCAATACTTTAGCATCAATATAGCTTGCACTGAACTTCCTGAAGGTCTTCAGAGCAAATATGCTACAAGGCTCGTGCCTCGAAGTGTGACTGGGCTGGGTTCAGATCTTGCAGCACTGCCTGTGGGCTCCCCATCCTCAGCTTCACACAAACCAGCTCCAGCTTTCACCTTGCACTGAAGAGTTAATCAAGAGCACCCAGACACAGCATGCATGCAAACAACAACGAAATTAAAGTCAAACTCAGAAAAGATCCCAGTCTGTTCTTGCAGGTTTTTCTTTCCTGTTGCCTCCATCTTCCTCCACCTCCAAAACATTCATTTTGCTCTCTTCCTTGATGGAACAACTAGCTCAAGCAGAGAAAGGGATAAAATAAACCCAAATACAGAAAAGAAAAAGAAAAAAAAAATAAAATAAAATAAAAATAAATCCATAACAAACCCTTTTCAAATACTCACCCTTCAAAAGGATAAAATGATTTCAATTTTGGTCTGTCTCATTCTCTTCCCTCCCCCCGCCCTCTTAAGGTGTATATACATATCTGTATATTTAGAGAGTATTTTTTTTCGGTATTATTTAGTTAATATGAATTACAGGCCTCAAGCTGCCTCCCCTCTAAACCCAAAATGAAGAAGCTCTCTTTTTTTCTCTTTTTTTCCCCCTCTTCTTTCCCCCTCACCAACACGATTTACATTCTCAATGTAATGTATTAAAAAGTTGACAGGGCCGAAAGGATTCACATGATGTCGGCTAAGAAACCCAATTTCCATGATGAATTGCCCGGAGCCCCTGAATCACAAACCATTTTTTCCGCTGCTCAGAAGTTGATTTTTTTTTTTTTTAAATCTTCTTAAAGCTTCTCTCCTAATCTTCGGCTAGAAGAGATGGGTGAAAGGATTTTTTTTTCTAAACTAAGGAAAGTATTAGCATCTTGGTTGTTGTGCATCAAATTTGAAAATGCAAGGTTAGTAATATTTCAAATCGGCTACGGTCCAAGCCACTTGATAAGTATGCTTGCTGTCTCCCTCTCCCCCCTCGCGCCAAGTTTCTGCTGGCAGGAGCGCAGTACTCCCGCAGGGACTGCGTGTGCAGGTAGGGCAGTGGGAAGGGACCTTCAGCCACCCCTTTTTTCCCTTTCTCCCCTCTTTCCATACTGCACAACTTCCAGAGGAGACCAAGCCATTCCCGTTCATGATGGGAGATGGGCATCATGTAAGACATCACCTTACACGATCAGTAAATGAAGCAACAGCCGAATCCAACACCAACATTTCCCATTTGGGTGCTGGGATATGAGCCCCACGCCCCGCAGGCACACTGACACGTCCATTTGTTTATAAATGAACTCCTTCTCCCCATGGAGTTCTCAGGAATAGTCATTTTGCCCACTCTAATGAGACACTCAACCATTCCCAACAGCAAGGTCTTTAATGAGATTTCCCTCCCTGCTCCTCTCCTTCCCCAGCACACGAAAACCGGGCGGTGATCAGAAGGGCTGTGTGGATTTAGGAAGGACAGCAGGATTAAGGAAAGACAGCTTCTTTCCCCCACAGCTGCCACTTCCAAGCCCCTGCATTCCTTTCTCCATCACTTGTAGGGTGCCCCTACAGCTTACCCCCAAAGGAGGAATATGCTGGCAAAGGCGCTGTAGCCGGCTGCCTGAAGCGCTCGAGGCTTTCAGGAAATGGCTCACGCTGCAAGTGCCAGATGCAGACCCCAGGAAGATGAAGGAGCACAGACGTGAAGGACTCCCAGCAGCAAGTTCTGCATACAAAGAGTGGGGTCAGAGACAGGGTTAGCATAGCAAGCCATTTCCAGGGAATGCATCGCATTTTTCCCACTTTATGTTCCAAGTCAAAAGGCCTGGGACACTCAAGTGGTCCGTCAAGTCGTGCTGTGCCTCTTTCTCACTTGGGGTGAACAGGACAATTGCTGACAATGGTAGCCCATCTGTGACCATTTATTGAGTATGGGAAGGAAACTGCAAATGCCACAGAAAATACCAGGGCCAGGAGGAAGTCACTGGGACAGACACAGCACCTGCACCACCAGGGGCTGGAAGTGACCCAAAACACCAGCACACCTGAGGGATGGTCATCCAGCACTGCAAGAGCCAGCAGCTTAAACATACGCTGTGCACAGAAACACCCCCCTTTGTCCATCTGTCTCCTTACCAGCATCATCTCACATCCTTGGTTCTCGTGCTGAAAGAGACACCAGACCTCCTGCTTCTGAGAAAGGAAAGTTGTAAACCAGCGACGTGTCTCACCTTACCAACCACCGATCTCCAAGCTTGCCTTCCTCAGTGTTCTCCATCTCTTTTAGCCATTTCCCTAGATGCCTAAAGGCAGGGAGTCAATTGTATTCATCACTTTGCATACAAATTTCACCCACTGAAGGAGAAAAAAAAAAAAAAAAAAACAGCTCTGCACTGTAGCCAGGAGGGAAAAAAATGCCTCAAATGTTTTGTTTGTTTGTTTGTTTGTTTGTTTGTTTTTTTAACTGGGAGTGGTTCTTCTATGGGATATTGCCAGAGATGCTGGAAGGATTGAGCCTCTCATGACCTTGGCAGAGCTCCTGCATGAGCCTCCTTTACCTCTGCATCATGACCGTTTGTTCTCTTTCTCTTGGTCTCTCCCTGGTTGCCTCCAAGACAGGCTGTGTTGCAATACTTGCCTCCAGTACTCAAAACGCCCCCTTTTCTCAGGATACATGTTGTTAGAAATGTGGAGTAGCACACCCCAGTACATCATCAAAGCCCAGTTTTCTTTGCTAGAGCTGTGTTTGTTAGCCCCATCTCATGCAGAGCTGTAGGATCCATGTCTGACAGTCATCTCAACCACTTTCCCTGGTGCTAACATTACTTTCATTTCAGGGGCACTTCTGATAATTATGGCCCAAGGCCTGATGCTGTCTTCCAGATACAAATTTTAAGGCACAGCTGCCCAGGTGGCAGATGCTCAGCACTGTCTCGAGCAATTCCAGCCCCTACAGGTTCAGGAGGAGCACAGGACTTCAGCAGCTGGGTGTAGGAGCCGGTGAAGCCAAGCTCTGCTCCTGCAGACCCACCACCAGATTTTCCTTCCCTGGATTTCCCCAGGAAAACGCACACAAAGCAGCAGCCAGAGGGGGCTGACCAAGCAAGCACTGCTAGGAGCTAATCCAGGCTGCTCAGAGGGATGAAGGCCCCCTCCTGTGTCCTGAGCCCTCGATTCCTGCACGGTTCTGCCTTGCAGAGGGGCCTGGGGAGCCCCCAGATCCCACCACCCCCCTCCTCCTTCCCTGCTGTCAATCCTGGAGATGCCCAAAGCATCACACAGTGGGTGCCTGCCAGTCCCCCGCCAGCCTTGGCTCACAGCCTACCTGCAGAGTGCCCATCATTTATTTATGCTCCTACCCAAAGCCACCAGCCCTGCCCTGCTGCCCTTCCAGGGCAGGGCCCCAGCTCTGCTTCTCCAGCCCCACACCATCCCAGGGCTTCACCACCAGCCAGACCAAGGGCGTGCAGGGAGGCATAAGGTGGAGAAAACTATCTGGACACCTGGGAGAAAGTAAGAAGCATTATCTGCAGTTGTTGAAACCTTGTCAGAACCTACACTGTGAAGGGGTTTGAATGTAAGGCATTATAGCAGGCAAAAGCCCAGAGGACTTCTACAAAAGCAATCACCAACCCCCCTCCCCTCCCCATTATAATTCTTGGAGAACTATGGAAGTGCTTCCCTTAGACTTAACATGCACTGGTATCTTTCAGTGGGGTTTTCCCTCCCTGCCCACTGAGGAAAGTATCTCTAAAGTCAAGCAGATAAATTATCAGCACCCTTACAAACTATGCCCTTTTTCCAGGACTTTGTGTCCTCTATGTGTGAAACAATTATGGCCTGTTTTCTTTATGATTCTCCTGCTCTGCAATTACTGCAGAAACTCTTTAAACCCGGAACATTACCCATACCTTTCTTACTTCTCCAGACAGCAGCAGAGAACCTACCTGGCTTGCAGTTCCCACAGGTGCCACCTTTTGTCTAATACAACTATTGTCCATAACATTGACCCAGTCTCACCACACCTTTGAATGTCCAACTTGGCGTTTGCTTCACACCTAAGCTTTAAGCCTGGTGCTTTTGCAGGTTGTCCCTTATCTAGATCGTGTTCCTTGCCGAGGAGCTTCAAAGTGATGAGAAGAACAAGTGTGGGGAGGTTAGGCTGAAGGAAGAAGGATGTTTGTACCTCACCAGGCTCCTCGGCAGCTGGGGTGGCTGCACGCGGTGCTGAGCAGCAGGCAGCAGTGCTGCGTTACGGGGCAGGATGAGCTCAGGGCCACGGGTGAGCCAGCACCTCGCCCACCGAGATGCAGTCCCACAGCTCCTGAACACGGCAGCCTGTGACCTGGTTTATTTTTTAATTTTTTTAGCTTCTCCTGCCAAGAAAGGAGGATACTTTCCAGCCCTGCTCAGCTATGGGCTGCTGGAGGAGACCCAGGTGGCCTCCACCATATCTCGTGTCTACACCGTGCTGCCTGGGCAGAGCTCCTGGGGGTGAGCAGGGCTTGCAGGCAGCTGCCTGCGACTGCAAAGACAGCAGCAGCCTCCAGCGGCCAGCTGGCAAACAGCACAAGCACGGTTATGCGTCCCGTGTCCCACGGTGAACACCCGTGGAGCCTCGTGTCCAACATCCCACGGCAAGCAGCAGCGTAGCCTCACAGCTGACATCCCATGGTGAGACCTTGGCTTCATGCCCCATGTCCCATGGCAAACCCAAGCTTGGCTTTGCGCCCAGTGTCCTCGTGTGGCATGGCACCATCAGCCAGATGTGGTATCATGGTTGGCCTATAATAGCCAGAATTATGCCCTTTTAACCAAAAAGGCAGCTTTTTGACCACAGCAATGTGAAGGGGGCTCGTTCCTTTTCAGTTCCCTTCTTTCTAGCACCATCCTGGCAGCAATTACCTGATGTCACCATCCTTGGCTGAGCATGACTATAAATATGGCTGTAGTCCTCAGTGTCACCATGCCCAAAAAGCCCTTCTCAGCCTCAAGTGATCTTCATGACCACGTTGTGCCCTGGGTCCCCATGCTCTCACCCTTCCCCAGCATCTCACCCCACGCGTTTCCAGGTTGTCCTCCTGGGAAAACATCCTGCAGAGGAGGAGCCCACCCAGGTGCCTGGAGAAGCTGCAAAATGGGAGTGGATGAGCTTGTTTTCTTGTTGTCTCCTTTTTCTTAGTCCTTTGAAATAATCACAAACATAGCAATTATTGCAGAGATAAAATAGCAAGGATTATGAAATCCTTACAGGCAAAGCTCTCCATCAATTAACTAAATCAATCCTTGCTTTAAAATATAATCCACAACAAGGAGCCACAGCAAGAGACAATTAGAAAAAAAAATGACAGTAACAACAACAACAAATATCTTTGTGGAAGAGAAGAGTGGGGAGGAGAGAGGAGATTTTTATCAGAGAGCAGAATAGTTTCGGGTTTTTGCATACAGTGTAGAAGTACCAAAAATATCTCCACAAGCAGCACACCAAGACGGGCTGCTGAGGTTTTGAAACGAGGCTGAGGGACCTGAGGGGTGTCAAGACTTTGGAGGCACACCAAAAAAAGGCTTAGATCAAGATTTTTAAAAGCAGTACATAAAATTAGATTCCAAAGACCACATTTGAAGATATATAACCAGAAAAGCTCTATGGGACCACAAAACCCAGTCCCCCACAGCATGGGCAGTGCTGGTGTCACCACTCACCAATATCAGGGTGCATCCATCCCTGGACAAGGTGCAGAGCCTGGTGGGCTGGTGGGTGCTCCTCCACAGCCTCCTCCTTGCTCTGCGATCAAAAACCAGTCACTGGTGGTCAGCTGAAGTTTCTCCCAGCTTTGCCCCATTTCTTCCAGTATCACTGACCACTTCTAGTTGAATTAGCTGCCAGCTGCCCCAGTGCCTCTGTTTTGGGAGGAAAGCAAACAACCTGCTTCTTGGCAGCCCGGGGTCTCCTGCAGCATCTATAGATGAGGTTGAGTGCTTGCTTGATTCATCAATTACTATTTAAAGTTATTCCTAGCGACTCCAGGCAGGGGCCAAATCACAACACAGCTATGGTGAGTTCCTGCCCTGAGTTCCTCCTGTCCACACAGCCCCAAACACTTGAGCAACACAGAGCCCAAGGTTTGCATCCCAGAAGTGCTCCCCTGTGAAACCCACAGCACCCCACAGTGCCTCACACATGGAGGTTGTGCAGTCCCCATGGCAAGATCCCCAACAGACGGGGGAGATGGCAACCTGGAGTCAGTGACGGGACACACACCCTTCTGGGGCACCCCAAAAACAGCTCACACATGAAGGACACAGGGGTGGTGAACACTGATGAGAATCATACGAGGCCTTGGAGATGTGTCCACCAAAAGCTGTAGGCCCTCATGACACTCGGTTTTGACCCTGCAGGATGGAAACAAAGCAATACTGATTTGCCATAGAGCTTTAGCACTGGGCTGGGGCCTTGAACAAGGATCAGTATCCTGTTTCACCAGGTAGGTTTGGGTGTATGGCCCAAATTTCACTTTGTAAAAAAAATAAATAAATAAATAAATAAATAAATCATTCTGTGCTGGAAGAGCAGGGAGAGAGCTTGGGCTTGCCAGGCAGGCAGGGCTGCATCCCCAACCTCACGCCTGCTTTGTCTTCCTTCTCAAACCCAGAGTTCTTCTGCTGCGGTGGAGAGAAACCATAAGAGACGATCAGAAAGGTTAATAAAAAGTTGAAAATGTTCTTAAATGACAGCTCAGGCTCAAAATGTGAGCCTTCTGTTTGTTTTTCTTTGTAGCTCGACTTGAATATCCCTGCTAATTTTTTGAATATTGCTGTAGTGTACAGAAGAATTGCTGATGACACATTTTCCTAACGCGCGCATTACACAAAAGGAGATTATATTTTAGCCTCTTTTAGAGACTATAAAATCAGATTCATCCTAATGAAACAGCAAATAAAAAGGGTTTTCCCTTTTCTTTCTCAATCTCTTGGCATTTTTTCCTCCTGTGGTTTTATTCTTCTCCTCCCCGCTCCTCTTTCTTACGTTATCTGTGTTTCCTGCTCATTTCAACTTGATGACATGTTGCTGGGACAACTAAGTCTCGTAACCTTCTTAACTTTGCCATTGTTACTGCCTGGAGTGTATTTAGGAGGAGTGTTTTAATTTCTTTTCGAATGCACAGCGCCTGCCCCATAGAAAGATATTAGAAATGGAGGGGGGTTGGGGGGAAGAAGGCTTTTCTTCTATAAATGTATGCTATTCAAATCATCTCTTTTTTTATTTCCTTTAAACCCATCATTTGTATGCTGTAGGTCGCTACTTTAAAACCCAGCTCGCTGTCGCTGAAAGGATCACCCGTATAATGATGTCATCCATATTCAGCTGAAACCTCGGCTCCGACGGAGCCCAGCGCTTCCCCCGCATCCCCAGCCCCAGCCCCAGCCCTGTTCCCAGCCCCAACCCTACACCCGGCCCCAGGCTCCCAAGCTCGCCCCAAATTTCCCATGGGACAGGTCACGCTCCCCGACAGGGCGGTGGAGGCACCAGTGTGACATGAGCCAGGCTGAGAGCTCAGTTTGCATGGGAGCATCTTCCCTACCACCACCAGCCAAGCACCATGATGGTTCTGGGAGAAGGGACCAGCTCCTTCCTGGGGGTTATCCCATGGAGGAGAACAGGTCACTCGCACCGAGACCAAGGGATCCACTGTGCCAGGATTCTCTGTCCCTACACCTCTCTGTCCCTACACCTTTACAGCATGAGGAGAACCAAGTCCTGAAAAAGGGGTTTCACGGTACGGTGTAACATCACCCCAAACGCAGGTACCCAACCATCCACTGCAACCTGACGGCATCAAAATCCTAATCATACGTGTGCTGTTTGCACCATCCCTTCGGTGTCACCCTGACACACTTACTGTACCTGGATCAATGCTCTTTTAACAACTAATTGATCTTTTATTAACATATAATAACTTACTTATTAAATCTAAATTAAAGACTTAATTGAGACGCTTAATCTAGAGTGGCTCAGTATATCACCCTCATAAGCATAATGTATAATTTAATTAATTGACGGAGCTGATAATAGCGTGTCATCCGTCACCGTTTCTCCTGACCTGGGAGCTGCAGAGTCGGGAGAGGCTCTGCGGGGCTCAGGCTGTGCCTCTCGATCCGCCTGTGGGCCAATTCCCCCTCTGAAACACACACAAACGAATCGTCCCCTGCCTTGGATCGCAAATCAATGTTAAAACGTTATCTGTTCGGGAGGAGAAACAGGGAAACGTGCACCACGGTACAGGCAAGGGCACCACTGCTCTGCCTCTCCCCTCCCTCCGAGCAGAGGTTTCAGCTCCTCTCCCTACCTGCTGCTACCCCAAAGGGCGAGAGGTTTCCAAAATCACCTTCACCTCCTTTCCCCACGCATCTGCCATGAAAATGGGGCCAAGGAGGTGAGGAAGCGTCCCGGTGGACTGTGCTCTTCTGCCTCCCCCCCCCCCAGCACTATTCCTTCTGCTGCGGCTTGGATTTGGGTCCACGCACCATTTTTCGCAGCAATTTCCATCGCTTCGCTCCCCCCAGCCCACCGCCGACTCCCCGCAACAGAGAATTTCATTTTAAAAACGGCAAGATTTAATTTAAAAATACAAAATGGCAAAGGGAGGGTTTCTTAAATAAAAAAATAAAGGTAAAGAGATGATGGTTGGAACAAAATGTTCCGGAAGAAAGCTGTTCCCTTGGGGTTTCTTTTCTTTAAGCTTTGCATATTACAATTTGAAATTTTTGTAAAGAGATCCCCATTTTATATTCACACTGGTAGCCTGAATTTAAATATCTCTCTCACCTGAGATTAATACAGGCTTCACCCTGAATTACTTCCCGGCTCTGAAGTACAGCTCTGGAGAGCTCAACTCTCCACAAATTCACTTCTCTTTTAGAGGCATAAAAGCTTAGGAAATATATGAAATATTAAAATAGCACGTGTGCCGGGGCAGAGAGGGGGAGAGAGAAGGCTGGGTCATGGGGGGGCTCCTTTGATATGAAAACCCACTTTTCCTCAAATGAAAGTGCGGATCTGCCAGCGCAGGACAAGAGCTCCATTAAACTCCAAAGGCAAAGATTTCAACCCAAAGATGACGGTCTTTGTTTTATTTTTTTAATTTATTTTTTTTTTAAGCCCTTCAAGGGGAGCAGAATGCAAGCCATGCCATGTGCTTAAGAAATCGACATTTCCGGCAGCAACAGAAAATATCAAGTTTCTCTGGAGCAAAACAACATATTCCCCACAAATGAGGTTATAAACAAAGTTGAAAACGCCGGCTCCGTATTGTGCTAGCTCAATATTAACCAAATCCACCTGATGGGGGAAAAGTACCTTGTTTTACGTGCTGAGGGCCCATTAGCTAATTGCCATAGAAATCCAGCATTCTATATAATGATTTAACCCTGGCAGAGCTGTCACACCAGAGGAGGAGGGCACCGCAGGGTCACAGAATGGGCAGGGCTGGAGGGCACCTCTGTGTCCCTCTGGTCCAACCCTGTGCCCGTGCAGGGCCACCCCGACCATGTCATGGGCCATCGGTGGGAGATGCGGAGAGGGAAACTGCTGGAGACCGATGGAGAGGCAGGGACAGCCCAGAAGGTGCTGCCAGCGGCACCTGGTGCCACCAGCCCCACCGCAGCTTCCCAACCTGGGCAGGTTTTCCTCTTTCCTTAGACGGAAAGCTCTCTCAGGCTGTGCAGAAGCTTTTACCCTGCTCTATTTAGGCTCTACTTCATGCTGTAGCTCCCCTTGCAAGCGCTTGATAGAGCACAGAGCTTCAGACAGCCAGCAGGAGGGTGCTGCCTGCGTGCTGTGGTGCGCTGAGGTTCTTTGGGGCTGCGCTCACCCCCACCACAGTGACCTCCCTTCAGACACACGGCTCCATTAGAAACCTTTCTCAGGGGATCACCAGCATTAAAAATGGCAACTGCTGGTGCTCCCTGGAGTCTCCAGGGCTTGCCGGGTGCCCACAGTAGCCCCAGAAAACATGAGGTTCACAAACCAAACCCAAAGAGATGTGGATGACCCACCCATGTGGATGACCAACACGTCTCCACGAGCATCGGGACCAACCAAATTCACAAATCAGCTCAGCTCCAGTGTGGGACGTGCCAGCGGACCCCACTCCCCATCCCTGGGGCAAGCATCACTGTCTTCTCTCGAGCCTGACACTCCCCCAGGGCTGCTGGGGCTGGGTGAGGATGTGCCAGGAGCAGTGCAAGGCTCGGTCACACCACTTTCCCTTCGCAGCTGCATTACTCCACGCGCGTGTGCGTGCATGTGTGCATGGCTTCACTACAAATGTGCTGGCAGCCACAGCAGGAGGACTGGTGTGCCGCAGCTCCCTTCTGCCAGCTGCTATAAATTTCTTTGCTTGCGCTTCTCCTCTGAATCGAATAGAGTTTGTTTCATTTTAAGAAGTCTTTTTTTTTTTTTTTTTTTTTTCATTTCAGGAAAATGAATGTTAGAGCCAGATAAGAAACTATAGTCTGCTTTCAAGAAGGTTACAAGAAAACTGCATCTTGCATTACTAATCCTTTATCTTTCATGTTAACAAAAAGATTACTGACATATTTTTGAATGAAAGAAAATAAAATAGCAAATGCATCTAAAGAACTGTGTAACTTTCATGCAACACACAAATCGGATGTTAAACGTGGAGGAAAAAAGGAGGGGAATGAAGGGAAGATTCATAATACATTTCCCTTTGTAAAGTGAGCAAACCAACTTTCTGTAATAAGAGAAACTACTGGAGGACCAGAGGAGCTCCTTTATTAGCGGAGAACAACGTTACTGTTTAACAAGAGGCCAGATTCGGAGGGGAGAGGAGAAAATCTCCCCTGCCCGGGTCCCTGCTCTGAGGGTCTCAGCAGGAGGGGGGATCGGGAAATGCCACCCCCAGAGGCAGGGTGGCCTCTGGGGAGCCACGTCCACCAGCTTCAGTGTTGGAGAAGCCTTTGACAAGGCAAAACCCAGACATGGGGTGATTGTTTTTGGTTGGGGATAGGGGACACGGGCTCTGGCCCCCGAGGAAGAGCTGTGCTGGGGCTTCTCAGCCCCGATCCCAGCCCTGCTTCTCCAGGAGGAAGCCTTGGCACATGGTGCTTCATTAGGAAACCCATAATTGAATTCCCTGACCATTCAGCTCTAAAACCCCTTTGATCAGGAATTAGTTAATTACATTGGGCCCGGTATATTCCTTGTTACAAATTTTGCCCGTGTCCCCCAGATATGCAGTTGCGGGCTCCGCTCGCATTGTGTCCTTTGAAATGCACTGAGGAGCCTTTGAAGCTCTCCCCCCTTAATGACGCATTGTTCCTTAATAAGTCTCCCGTAACACTTCCCCGTTAGGAAATCGCTGCCTGCCGCTCGCTTGGGCTTGGACGAGGAATAATAATCCCGATGTAATTGATGATGTTGCCGAATAAATGGGGATACGCACTACCTGGAGCAGGGCCGGGGGGTGGCGCGGCTCCCCGCCGCCGACCTTGGCTCCGACCGCCCTGCCAAAAATCCGTTTGACTTTCAGACGGGCTCAAATCCGGCCGATAAGAGCTGGAGAGACGACGGGGAGCGTGGCGGAGAGCCGGGAAGCTGGGTAGGAAAGGAGGCAGATGGGGAGATAGCGGTGAGATGGGGAGATTGCACCTCGCTCGTGTTGGCAGGGAGGGGGTTAAGGAGATGATTTCTGTCTCACCGCCCCCCCTCAAAAAAGAAAAAAGAAAAAAAAAAAAAAGAAAAAAAGTCTGTGTCTCCATGTCTATGTACCCAGACAGGAGCACAGCCCTGTGTGTCCATGCAGAGCTCCTGTCCTGACCTGGAAGGCATCTGCAGGATCGTGGATTTCCTGCCACAGAAACCCTTCCTTGCCAAGACAACCCTGGGTAAACCCAAGGAGCCAGGGATGGCACTGTCACATCAGCACTTTTCACTTTAAAATTGACCCAAATTCAAGGAAGTTTAACCAAAGGGGTTAAATACCTCCCTCATCTTCCTTCTAAATCTCTTCTTCTCCCTCCAAACACAAAGCGATTCAGTCTGGGCTCATGAAAGCATCATTTCACTTTAACTCCTGCCAAAATACCCTTGAATCACTCCATTTTGCTTCAACCTTCTTCTCAAGCCCTGCCAAACATTGTTCCCCTTGCACATCGCTCCTGCCCGCACATCACTTCCCCGTGCATTGCTCCTTTTGCACATTGCCTCCACCTGTCCCTTGCTCCCATTTGCACCTTGCACATCGCTCTCTACATCATCCTGCTTGCACGCCTCTCTGCTTGCACATTACTTCGCCTGCTTGCATGTCACCAGCTCGAAAACTGTTCCACTTGCACATCACTTGCAGAGTCTTGTCTCTTCCATTTGCTTCTATTGCCCTCTGCTGGGGACTGCCAAAGGGACGGCTGATCCCTCGGGCACTGCCTTCACCTCTCCATCTCCCTCTGCAATTTCAGGGGAGCCCCAAGCTGGGGTGGCAGAGCACTGGGGACACAGCCTCATGCAAGGCTCAGAGCAGCTTGGCTCTGCTGCTGCATCTACTTGTGCACGGCTTGGAAGCTGTCCATGCCCAGAGCTGGGCCCGTTGTCAGTGGAGGAAAGGTTTCTCATTGAGTTTGTAGATGTCTGGAGGCTGAAGAGCATCACCAACTCCTCCAGGGGATGGAGAGCACATAGGAGGCTACCAGGTCATGGTGGGAGCTCTGGCCAAACCATGCTGTGTCCCCAAGTTCATACTGTTAAGGCCCAGCAGCAATTTTGGGGGGCAAAGCAGAGTGCAAGCATCCCACCAGGGCCACACCATGATCTCCCTGAGATTGCAGAAACCCCTAGGTGCGTTGTTCAGTCATGGAAGTAACCCTGCCTCCACAGGCAGCTTGGCAAGGGAACAAATGGACAGCACAGGGGGGAATATTCTGCCTTTCCAACCATGTAATTTCTGTCCTCTGGCAGAAATGGGGGGGAAAATAGCAGCAGGATGAACGGGCAGAGAAGGGGACTGGTGCCCACCCCACAGCTCCTGCTTCAAGTCCTCACACACCCGCTGGATTACGGATGATGGAGGAGATGTACACCTTACAGCAATTAATTCCCAAAGTGTAATTAACATTTGGGCAGGCTCCGCACGATCCCCAGCTGCTAATGAAGCATGGCACCGCTTTAATTCCTGCAACGCCGCACCATCTTCTTATTAAATCCAGGGGTAGGCTCCAGCACATTTCCCTTCAAGGGAAAAAGGGGAAAGAAACAGAGCAGGATTTGTCTCAATGCAATATGATAGATTAGAGTTTTCCGGATAAAGAAAGTGGGGGGGGGGGGGAGAAATTTCACATTTCGTACATGCGCGCCCGCATATTCTCTTTCGCAATGACCTCCTTATGCCCCATCCATCAGCCTGGGGTTGGCTTATTCTAACTAGCAGAGTCTTTTCTCGTGTAGAACAGGCCCATCAGACACAATCTGCATGCCAATTACTGGAGCAGACCCCCTGATACCGAAAAATGGAAATTAGCTGTCAAGCAATGGCATCAGCAGGCTGGGTTGGATTGCCTGCGCTCCCCGCTGCTCATATGCATATGGGCTCGGTTGTGCCGTGACAAGGGAGCCCCCGATGGAAAAAGTAATCTAGAATAATAATAAAATAAAATAAAAAGCACACAACTAGCATATTTTATTGTTATTTGCCTTGGTTGCCAGCTCTAGGGGCACAATGCAAAATTCACTGGAGGGCAAAAGCCAGCCAGAGGATGGGGAGGGGGAAGAGCTGGGATAATTGCATTCTGCCAGCGGGTACCTCGAGCGATGGACGGGAAGGACACAGGGAAGAAACAGGGAAGAAACGTGACCATAAGGGCAAAGCAGAGCCTGGTTTGTCTGATGCCCCATGCTGGAGGAGCCCCAGCACCCAAAGGCATCTTCAGCAGTACAGGACAAATCCCACCGTAGGACACAGGGGATGGGGAAGCAGCACATGTCGGCAGAGTCCCCAAAATCAGAACGAGGTGGTTGGAAAGGCAGCAGCTGGCACGCACCTGCCTGCAGGAGTCCTCCTGCAGAAATGGGGACAGCAACAGGCTCCCTGCAGAACCCTGTGGGCAGGGTGTGCTCGAGCCAGCGCCTGTGCAGGCAGCCCTCGGAGAGCTTTGCCAGGAGCTGGGGGGAAAGGGGAGCTGGAGCTGGGTGCTGGCACCCTTGGTCGGTCCTGGAAGTGTTTGGAACCTGAGCTGTCTGCATCCTGAATCCATCCAACCCCTCTAGGACACACAAACCAAGAGTCCACAACTCTGCTGCCTTCACAGAAGCACCGAGACGAGGCAGAGTCAAACCCCAGAGGAAAGGAGAGAGGTGAGGGAAGGCAAAGGGGGAACAGGGGGAAGATGAGGACACATGTCGCCCTTCGCAGGGGGCTGCGCTCCCCGGGGGTCACGGTGCCTGCGGCTTGACAAGTACCGCTTAACCTGCCTCCCCCTCCGTAATAACCTCATACATCAGCCGGGGGCAGACGGCTGGGGGGGCTCTGCTTCTGCCACCATCATTATCCCAGGGTCCCTCTGCTCCACCTGCAAATGGACCGGGCAGCCCCAGGAGGAGAGGGGCCCGTGCAGCCAGCATCACTTATCCTGCGTGGGCACGCATCCAGCCTGACATCTAGCGGCACTGGGCAAAACAGGGCCTTCCAAACTGGGCTGACTGGGAGCGCTGGAGAGCCTGACAGCCCCCTTTGCTCACTGCACATCTCAGGAGCCTGGGGACCAGCTCCTTCCCTTCCCCTCCTACTCTTTGGGGCCACCCAGCAGCAATCTCGCATCTCAGGGCAGTTTTGAGAGGTGCTCACCATCTCGGTCCTCTTCTAACTGCCCTGCTTTTTGTGGCTCTCCCCTCATCTCACACCTCCAGGGAGCACCCTGACACTCAGGGCTGCCAGGGTCCCCACGGAGGCTGTGGCTGCCACCCTCCTGCTCTGTCCCCTCTGCCTCCCACCCTTGTCCCAGTGCCTTGTGCACCACGAGAGGGACACGCTCCCCAAGACACAGGACAGCCGCTGCCACCCAACCCAGGAGCAGAGGGACAGAGGGGACGGGGCCAGCACAGAGGAGGAGGACAGCAGAGATGGAGGCTGTGCCTGGAGGAGGCTCAGCTCCACGTCACCTCCAGCAGGGCAGGGACGGCTGGGAGGCAGGCTCGCACGCAGGGAAGAAGCAGGACAGGCTGAACTGAGCAACTCAACTGCTTTATTGGGGCGGGGGGATGGCTCCTCTCCACTCACTCGGCGATGCTGCGGAAGGACTGGACGGCGGGGCTCACGGCTCCCCACTCCACAGGCTGGCGGTACTCTCCCTTGGGCAGCAGGTACTGCCTGCCCCGGTAGTTGGGGTGCTCGTAGAACACCCAGACACCCTCCAGCACCCGGCAGGCGTGGACCTCACGGATACGGCACTCGTCCATGATGGAAGGGCAGTCCTCGGTGGCCTCGAACATCTGCCCACCGAAATCTCCCTTCTCAAACACCTGGATGTGGCCCCGGCCTCCACTCGGCTGGAAGAAACAGGGAGAAAATTGTAAAGTGTTTGCTGAGGCACCAACAAATTCTCCAAGGGATGGGAGCAGAGCCAAGGCACAGCTGGGCTCAGGTCAGGCACCAAGCACTCCCAGCACACTGGGATGGCACTGAATGGCTCCTGTCAGCCCCCCAAACGCACAGCACGGGGCAATGCCCAACCACGCATCCCATGCAAAGAGGGCACTGAGCCCAAGCTGAGCAATTTCAGCTCAAAGCCCCACCACAGCCCCGCTTCAGGATGGGCATAGGGAGGACAAACAAGTGCCGGGCTCTGTCCCAGACACGCCGCCTGCGCAAACCCTTTAAGCTGCTCGGTGAGATCCGAGTGGAGCGATGCACCCCCTCCGCTCCCCGCTCCTCCGGGCAATGAGGAGTTTAATGAGCTGGTGACCCCAGCTGGGTTGTATTACAGCAGAACGCAGCGCGGGTATTTTCCACTGTGATTTCAAGCGCTGCGTTGCCTGAAGGCACTGCGGCAGTTTTAATCTGCAGCTGCCTGGACACCGTCCTCCCCCACCTCCCCTCCCGTCCGCGCTGGTTGCCGGCCCCAGCTGAGCTCTGCGGGGTCTCACGGATCCGTGATGCTGCTCTGGGTCCTCTGACCCTACCCCTGTGAGCAGCCGGTCCCTGTGCACGGGAGGCCAGGCACCGGTGGACGTGCAGCATTTCATGCTGGTGGAGGGAGCTGAGCTGCTGTTACACCTCCCGCATGCTCCTGCTCCATCCCTAGCACCAGGCCAGAGCTCTGAGCTGGCTGGAAACCCTCCCTGCTCTGTGCTGAGGGACTTACACCCACCTCAAACCCACAACAGGCTCAGAGTGGCATTAGACCTCCAGACAAAAGCAAAGCCCCCTTGCTCCATGTGATGCCAAACTGTGGCAGCGCTGCTCACATCAGTGATGCCCAGATCCCCACCAGCGTCTGCTCCACTGCCGGCAGACACAGCAGCACCAGCGCTGGTGTCACAGCCTCACGCACCCACGGTCCCATCCTGCTGGTTTTAAGGCTGCTCCTCTGGGAGCTGCTCCCTCCGCGTGCCCTGCAGGGACTCAGCACCACTCGGATTCAGTCCCCTGGGCAGGGCTGTGGGAGCGAGCCCCCTCCAGCCGTCTTCTCCCCATCTCTCCAGGAGGACAGGGCCACCTCCAAGCACGCCAGAGCGGCAGGCACGTAACCGCAGAGGCCCCTCGGGCAGCACCACACTTACAATCTGGACAGCCCTGCAGGAACCGAGGCGGTCGTTCAGGCCCATCCAGTGGTGGTAGTCGGGATACTCGCCCTGCGTCAGCACGTACATGTTTCCCGAGAAGTCGGGCCTCTCGTAGGCCACCCAGGTGCCTCCTTCCACCCGGATGGAGTTGCAGCGGCTCAGGTAGGTGTGGAAGTCGGGGCAGTCGCTGTCGCACTCGTAGCGACGGCCCAGGAAATTCTTGTCTTCGTAGAAGGTGATCTGAAACACAAGGAATAGAGGGAGATGGGGGTGGTTCCTCACCCCGCTGTGCCCGGGGAGGCGCGAGCAGCCCGCATGCAGGCACACTGGTGCAGGCAGCCACGAGCAGCGTCGGCATTGCCGCTGGAAGCGTCGCTCCAAAGCGCACAGTCACACTCGGAGGTTGTCTGTAACCCCTCCTGCCTCTAACGTGAAGAGGAATAGAAAAAAGACCAACAATTTAATCTCCAAACTTCACTTTTCCAGGGAAAAGGCAGCCTTCCCAAGTCCTTTTCCAGAACCTGTATCCTATAGAGTCACAGACTGGTTTGGGCTGGAACACACATTACATAAGGATCATCTTCCACTAGACACGGCTGTAGCCGCATCATGGTTTGAAATATTTGCAAACAGAGCCTTCAGGATGTCCATAAGTCGTCCAGCCCACCCACAGAGCAGGATCAGACGCATCCAAACAACCCCGGCAGCAGATCCACCGGTCTGGCCCCAACATCTCCAACCACCACCCTTCTCCAATTCCTCGGCCTTCCCAGCACCTTGCTCTGTCCCAGTCCAACCCCTGGAAAAGCCAGTTTTCTTTGCAACAAGTGCTCCCACCTTCTCTAGATCAATAGTAACTAAATTACAGCCAAAGGAGCCATAAGTAGTCAATGGACCATACTAGGCAGTTGGCTTATTGAGCATTTGTAGTCAGGCCTCTATGACAAGGGAGTGGTGAGATCTCTTCCCTCCTGGGCCGTGTCTTCAAGCCCTGCGATCATTCTCCTTGCCCCCACCCAACCTGGTCCACAGTTTGCTTTTGAGAAAGTCGATGCCAACAACTGGATATCATTTGAGCTTTACCCATGCAAAAAAAAAAAAAAAAAAAAAAAAGTGCTTCAAGTATGTGGGTAGCTCAGTTTGTATCACTGATTGTGTTTGCAGTTGGCTTGTTCTGCTTTGGTGCTTTGCTGTTGTCACCAGTTTGACACGGCCAACAAATTCCCAATTCATCACTGTGCTTCTTTCCAAAGATCTGCACTACAGCCGAGCAGCTGATGGCAAAGCACTTTGCTTAGGGGTGCTTTTTCCCCTTGCTTCATCACAACCTGTTCCAACTTGATCTTGAGAGCTGGTGAGCAGATCCCATCCCTCTTGCCCAAGGTGTCACCAACCCATCCAGGCCTGGAGAAGTGATGTCCACGGACTTCAGAGGTCCTTTGATCGCCAAGTCCTAGAGCAGCCCTTTGTGCAGCCCTCACTTTCGGTCCTTCCAGATGACAATTACTTGAGAGCTGCTCTTTGGAATAAGGGTTCCCAAACAAACACGTCTATTTTTGACTATATCCCTTGCTTGCTTATGGTACAGTGAAGTCAGACCATGCCAAAAGCATTCCTACTATGAAGTGCTGTCAAATTTCTCCTAGAGAAAATTGGTTTGACATGAATCAGTCTCTTACTCCAGTGTCTTCTAGAGCCTTGCACTGAACCAACTGATGTGCAGGTCAGTGATCCAATGCAGTACAAACTCAGACAGCATTCGACCTTTCCATTTTCCTAGGGTGGTCAGTTGGTCAGTGTGCCCCTTCAGCCCAACCCTAGTCTGGGGAGAGGATTTATGTCCTTGGTTATCTTGCCCTGTCACAGCAACGCTTTGCTGAATTGGTTAAGCTGGCCCTCTATTTCTAACACAGAAGGAGAGCTCATTTCATGTTCCTTTCCCACCTTGAGGAACACAAGGGAATTTCCATTTGGCAATGCTACCCGCTGCTCCTTGGGAGATCTTCTCCCTGGACTTATAAAGCCACGAAGCCAAAACCAAATCTGAGAATGCATCAAGGAGCAGTGACCAACTAGAGGCGTGGTTTGTTGGTTTATTCTTTGAGCACTTAACAGGAAGATGTAAGGAGCGGGCTCCTGCCCACCCATTCCCCACCATCGCCCTTTGCACACCCCCTCAGCTCATTCCAGACCCTCAGACCCGGCACCCCTAAACCTTCCTTCGGGCCTGTGGGCACAAGCAGAGCAGACTGATGGTTCTCACCAGCAGGATAACGACAGGTGAATTACAGATTTCAATTCCAGATCCGTAGGTTGGACGCAAATCACCTCTGTCAGCAAAGCCATGGAGCTGCCCTGCTTGCAGCTCCATCCCATTAACCGCTCACTGCCCAAACATTGCTCTGGGGCTTACCTGGCAGATAACAGATTTGCCACGGCAGATCTTCCTTACACAACTGCAAAACTCTCCCTCCCTCAGCCACCTCATAGCAGTTATCACTTTTCTTCCCAACAGCAGGTCTGTTAGAGGGACACTTGTGAACAACACCCTTAAGCAATACCTGGCAGCACCCATGGCATTCTATAGAGGCAGCATGGGGATGGTGATCCCTTTCTAGGGCAGACCACTTGCTTACGTTGTGGGAAATAGCACTTAATTCTCTCCTTTGCCTTTTTCTTCTCTCCCTGGGACGTGCTACACGAGAGCACGGCACAGAGAACAGATAAGATTTGGGCTCATGCGCTGACTTCACTCATCCCAGACATTTTGCTACACCACAGCACACAATCAGCCAGGGCAAAGCACCCTAACAGAGGACGGGGCTTCCAGCAGGGACAGCACACATTTAAGTATCTTCATGCAGATGGCAGGCAGTTACATTCTGCAGCACCTTCATGCACGGGTACATAAAGCCTGCACAGCTGCAGCCCCCAGGCTAGGAGGCAGTGGCACACCACGCTCAGTTTCTAAAGACCTCTCGGAAATAGCTCAATCACTTCAAACCAGACAAAAGGAGCAGGGAAGCAGAGAGCGGGTCCAGACCTTCCGCAGCACAGACCAGTGCCTGCAAAACCACTCTGCCCCCGAGCTCTCTGCCCGCTGGGCCTTAAAGCCTCCGCGGGCTAAGAGGGACATAACCTGGCAAAGGAATACAAGGGGACGCCGTTCAGCTGTCCACAGGCTCTTAGCAGTTGTTCAACACTGCCCAGGGGAAGCGGTCCACAAGCCCCAAGTTCTCACCCTTACCCATGCGCCCCAATCCCAAGCCTACAGCACTGTCTGTGGGAACAGCCAGCAGGGCTTTGCCACCACCACATCGAAGCTCCCAGCATCTGAGCTGGATCCCCACCTAACACACACTGCCCCAGCTGAAGGTGAGCTTTGTGACCTACCTCTTCAGTTTAAGTCACCCCTCCTGATTCCACCAGATCACAAATGGTTCTCCTCCCTTGTCAGTGCTATTGCCTTTGGTGCTACAGCCATGATTCAGGCATCGGTCTGTCCCTTTGCTCCACCACAGAAGGGGGATTCAGCAGCTGCTGGTAGGACTCGGCTCATCCCAGGGAAGCTTTCCACGAGATCTCGTTCTGTAAACGCGCCTCATCATGCTCACTGCTGGCACCGCAGCCTTCACCATCGATTTACAGGGCATCAAACCTCAGTGTACTTGAAAATATCGTGTGTAGGTTGCAAATAAACTTACCTTGGTTCCAGCTCTGGACATTTTCTGTTGCAGCCAAACTTCCCAGTGCTGGAGGCACGTCAGGACCTCTTACAAACAGCCAGGATGCGAGGCGCCCCTTTTATAGTGGGCTTGTTTTAAACCAGCCAGCCGCTTTGTCATGAGAATAGGATCCAAAAATTGAGTCAGTGATTCTGAGGCTATAGCCGGTTTCCAGAAAAACAAACGGGATTATGGAATAAAGGAAGGCTTCGCTGTCCTCCTTTTGTTACCATTTGCTGAGTCAGAACACCAAAACTCTGCCAAACGCACTCAAAGCACACAGCCCCCTGCCAAGCCCTGGAGGATGGGGTAGGGGGGAGGGCATTTTGGCTGCTCTCCCTTTTAAGCATGTTAAACAAGAAGCATCCTAGTCAGCTCTAAAAAGGCCCATCCCCGTTTGCAAGGAAGAAACACAAATATTTATTAGAGAACGTTCCCATGCAATGAAGGGTGCAGCTAGGAAAGGGTGAGCACGTGCTCAGAGCAGACCACAGCTCGCAAAGAACAGCCTCTGCTCAGAGGCTGTGCTTCAAAAGCCCTACGTGGAAACTTCACTGCAGCAAAGGTATCGTGCATTTTTACAGCACGCCCTCAGCTGAGCTATATTGCTCTAAACGGTGCCTGACATCAAGGAGAGGAAGCATTTCTGGCCATACACCCCAGAAGTGACAGTAAATAGCAAAGAATGCACCTGAATCTCTGAAAAAGTCTGCCATTGACACAAGTTTAACTCAGAATTCTTACCCCACTGCTTGCAGTTTAAGCAAGGGATCATTTCTTTTAACTGGCCCACCAAGCAGGGAGGGCGAGGAACGCTGGCTTCTGTACACCCGCACACCCCTGAGCCTCCACAATATAAAAACCACCCCTGTAGCTATTCACTGCACCAACCCCGCAGCTTAGCGGAACAAAGGCACAAAGCTGGCACCGCTGCGCCTGAAGCACACAGACCTTGATTCAAATCTGTCAGGGCAGTCTCACAACAGCGGCTCCGCGTGCCACCCCACACACGCTGCTGCAGCCCTGCTGAACACCGGAGGAATTCGCAGTCAGGTATGACCATCGGAGACAGACAGGTGCTCAGCAGCATCTCATCCTCCTCCCATTTTAGGTGTCTTCAATCACCTAGTGCTGCTGCTCACATCTCTTACTGCCAGGAAGCTGTGAAGCCACTCACAGATATTTCATTTTTTAAATCCAAATGCTGTCCTGCAATGACCAAAGCCCGACCCAGACCAAGACCCTATTAGAAAGCAACCCAGTAGGTTCAGGACAGCTCCACTGCAGACAGGGTCCGCTAGCACAAAATGAGCACGGGACTCATTCATGTTGATACTCTTTGCAGGAAATAAAGGCAGGAAACTGTGTTTCTATCAAAACACTGCACTAAGATAACCTTCAAAGCCTTTAGCTCCTTTGCTGCTAAGAATTTGGTACTTTTCTCTCAGCTGACCAGGTCACCTTTCATCAAAGCTGTGAAGATGCTGTGTCCCTCTAACACCAACTGTGTAGGTAAAACTCATTCCCTAGAACACATGCCAGGCTTTTCTGAGAACTCTATTTTATTGACACTTGTCAAAACAAAGCAAACGTACAAGAAAGGTAATTCCACAAAAATCACATTGCTTAAGTGCCATCTTTGTATTTTAAAAAAATCTACAGAATTTCATTCATAAAAAAAATCAAAACATTTGCTTTTCACATTTATAAAAACAGTGCAGCTGGCTTGTATCATAAGGATGTGTGGGACAGCCAGGCCTACGTCCAGCGCCACACCAGGAGAGGCTCCTTCGGTGGACACCTGCACACCGCAGATGCTACCTGGCACCAGCTGCCCTGCAACAAGGGGCAGGCACGCTTGCTCATCTTCCTCCAGCAGCATGCGCTTCCTCAGTTACCAGCAGAATAGTTACAGCACATTCCTGGGAAAGTGGCAGCAACTGAAATCCTAAACCAGAGAGATGTCCAAATCCAGTCCGAGGCTGGGCATCAGATCCACATCAAGCGTGTTCAGTTGTGACCGCTGCAGAGTCGTGATGAGAACCGCCTTCAGGGTATTGCTTTCTCTTCCTACAACTCTGTAACAAAGGAGAGGAGCAAAGTTTAGGCCCAACACTAGCAAAGAGAAAGCAACATGAAGACTAAAGGGGGAAAAAAAAAGTTTGTTATGGTTTGAAATATGCAATAGCAGAAGAACAGGATAGGGGCCTGCCTCCAGCTTCTGAATCACTTCTGCTTAGGAAGAGAAAGAGACTGCAAAATAATTAAAGTCTTGCCCAATTCTCTTAAACAGAAAGTGAGCCAGGTGAGTACAGACATTAATACACAGCTTCTTTAAAAAGGCAGCTGTTCAAATAAGTTTTTACTTCAGATTATGTACAATAAGCCTATCTGTCTTCACAGATGCACACAGATGACCCCAGCAAATCAAACACCACCTGCCGAGAATAAGGGAGGTGCTGAGTACACACAGAACAGGCTTAAACTAAAAACAGGTTTTGACTGCAAAATGAGAACTAAAACCAAATGCACAGCTCTCGGGAGAATCTCCACCAAGCAGCTTCCAGCTTCTTCCTCCTCTGCCTAGGCTGTACGTACAAATATGGGACAAGTCTTCTAGATACAGAAGAATCAAGAGAAGCCCTGTACTCACCCTTCCTTTCCTTTTGTTGCACAGGAACACGATGCTATCCTGCTGCCTGCTTGGAGCCCACAGCAGGAGGGACGAGGCTATCCAGCTGCTGACGGTTCCCTGTCTGAATCAGCCATTCATAGAACTTGCTTTCCACCAGCATCTGGAACTGCTTCCTCTGATCCCTGCAACCAAAAGAAGATGATCAGCAAGGAAGCATGCAAAAGTCATACTTTTTTTGTAGTATTATTCTTCTAAACCTCACCTTCTCTACCGAAACAAGCCTCTAAATATACCAGCTAAGAGCTGGGCTTGGTTTAAGAACTGCCTGTACCATGAAGAGAAGGTTTTTACCATGTGAATGTAACTAAAGTTAACCCCAAAAGTAGAACTCAGCAGTTATACAAGCGACACAAACTTCCCACTCCTTTAGCAGCCACCCTGCTCCATAAGGCTTCCTCTGCTTTAATCTTAGAGCACAGATTAAAAACCATCTAAAAAGGTAGAAAAGGATCAGTAATGAATGTTCAAGCAATGGAAACAGAAAATTTGGTTGTGACAACATCTGGAAAAGAGAGAATGGAGATGGGGAAAAGACATACGTATAAACACCACTCCTCAAATAACTCCCTTTACTAGGAAATAACTTTTTTTTTTTTTTTTGGCAAGACCAACAATAACAGGGTATATCACCTCTATCACTCTCTCTGGCAATGATCAAACGTCCAAGAGCAGCACAGTCTCATGGCAGTATTTCTCCAGAACTTCCCAGCCATCTGGGATCACTTCAGCTCCTGAATTTCTTATGCCAAAGGTGGCGTTAGTGTTGAATAGCTCCTGACAGACTTCTTTTTCTATGAGCTTACACAATACATTTCTGAACCAAAGTAAAACATGAACATCTTCAATATCCTTTGGAGATTTTGTGTGGTTTTGCTTTGACTCGTTCCTAATTGGTTTTGATGCTCCTATCCTGTACTGGGAAAAGCAGCAAACCATCCCTATTCATTTCTGCGCCACTCAGCTTCAGAGGGGCCCAGTTTACCCACACCCTTTTTTCAATTTAAAGGCTCTTCTTCTTTATACTGTCACTTCCATTGGAGACATTCACTGACAAATTCCCCAGAAAGCAGGCTTCTAGGCTGGAAGCTAACCTAAATTCCTCCCCAGTGAACGTGAACACAAAGGCAGTCACTCCTCTCTTCTCTCATGGCTTTATCTTCTCCACGTGCTTATTATACACCTTGATCTGCTGCCGACCCTGAAAGACTTTGTCTGATGTGCTCAGAAAACAAGCAAGCAGGATTTTACGCTTTTGCAAGTTGTTCCTCCAGCTCTCTTACTGGTCCTGTCTTATGGGGTTTTTACCTTTAGCCTGGCAGGATTTACATTCTTTTATATTCTTTTTTTTTTTTTTAAGCCCACTTTCCTCATTCGGACAACTTCAAGTGTTTGAAAGATGGCTTTTACTGATAACAGTTTGTTTCACCTCCCTGCTCAAGCACCAGCAGCTTTTTTCTTTCTGCACACCTGATAATCTGCTTGCTCCAAGTTGTCTGTCTAGTCCTCTCCCTGCCTGCAGGGGACAGACACACTATACACTGTCAGCTGCCCAGCTTCTTTTCAGCAACCTTCTAAACCTGGTTCCCTTTTTCCCCTTTTATGAAACAAAGCAATCCAGTACCAAGCTCCCACCTCCTGTGACTGCTATAGAGGACACTAAAACTACGCACATCATCCTCATTATCTAACATTCCTTCAGCTGTAAGATTTTGATGGGCAAAATACCTTTGTAAAACCCTGAGGGAAGAGCAACAGCACTGAGAGGGCAATGGCTGTAGAGACAAGAAGCACCTCAGATGAGGATGATAAACACAAGGATGACTCCAGCACGACAGTCAAGATTCAGATTTTCCTCTCTGCTGCTCTTCAAGATTTAAGAGCTTAGAGTTGTGAATGTTTTTATACCTTTGTCACCACTACTGGGTCACTTCTGCTCAACCATCCTCTATTTGTAGCAGAATCCCACCCAAGAATCCCTTCTCCCCCCCCCCCCCATTGTGGAGCTCTTTCAAACTGCAGGCTCCTGAGCTCTCTGAATGCCACAAAGGGACAGGGAAAGCTGAGCGAGCTGCTCCAGAACAATGAACAAACAGACTCAAATTCCTCAGCTTGGTATGAAAGGAATTGTTGACTGACCCAACAGGTGGTTTTCATATTCCCTGTGTCCCACAGACCAAACCCCTCTGAGATCCCTGCTTCTCACCCAGCTACAAGCCCATTGCAACTCATCAGCTGAGCACAGAATAGGAAGAAAATATACACAGTGCAAGCACAGCTTAGGGATCAAAAGTTGTTTTCACCTCTTCAGGTCTTTAAAATCAACTATCTGCACTTCTACCCCCATTCTCTGTTTGTCCTGAAGCCAAATCCTTCAGGTTGCTACATCAAAATGGTTCACAGAAGATAAAAGCAGCAAAACTGAAGGTGACAGCTTTTTACACCTGCCCAATCTGGCTGGCTGCTCAAGAAAGCGTGTTAACAAAGGAAGGAAGGTGAACTCTTTCAGAACTCCCCAACAGGTGCTGAGAAAGCAAATGGACATGTATCAGTACACAAGACAGGCTAGGCTGGGACTACTTAGGACAGTAAATGCTGGGCAGAGGATTTTAAAGAGAACTTTAAAAGCTACTGTCCATGAGGTGATCTACAGTAATGGTCCACATGCATATTCTCAGCTCACCTCAACAGGTGGGACAGTAATTTAAAGCTTCGATCTCAATGTAAAGGTTGGGGCTAAGAATGATCACCCATCAGCTGCAGGCCAATAATTTGTGGAGCTGTTGTTCAGGGTGCGTGCCCAGATCTCACCCACGTCAGCATGCGGCACTGGAAGCAGAACAGAGACAGCAAGGAGACAGTACCCAGCGTGAGGTAAGCTGTAAACTCGTGCCACCAGGACAGATCCCTCGCCTCGGCCCTCAGCAGCATCTAGGCATGCTTCCCCTTCAGCTTTGCAAGCATGCAATCAGGAGAAAGCACCTCCTGCAGAGTTAACTGTAAACATTATTCCCCTTGCCACAATACTGAAGATCAGGATCTCAAGATTGCCAAGTACTCGTACTTTAGGACTGGCATGCAAGACGTAGCTCACAGAAACCGACCCATTACTAAAGCACTTTTGCAGAACCACATCAAATGAAACTTGTTTGTATGACCGTGCTGAGCTTCAGCACAGCTCACACCCATCGGGACACGGCACTCACTTGCTCAGGCACGCCTCCTTCACCATTTTCTGCCAGATCTGTACCTTCTGCTCCCGCTGACTCAGTGCCTTCTGATAGGCGTGGGGAAGCCCCCCCGGCGTCTCCGTGGTGTCTCCTTCCATCTCAAACGGGATGACAAAGGTGTAGAAGTCAGAGGGCGGCAGGAGGCGGAAGACGCTGGTGTCGCTGCTCTCCTTGCCCAGCAGCATGGGGCTGTCCCAGTAGTTGGGCAGGGTGGCCAGGCCCACCTGAGCCATGTGGTCTTCCAGCATGGGGTAGTGCGTGTGGAACGGGGCGAGGCTGACCGCCTGGTTACCCGCGAGGATGAGGGGCTGGGTGGGCGTCAGAACGTGGAAAGTACAGCCCGTGGTGGAAGAAAGGGACAAGCTGTAGCAAACCGCGATGACCTTGACATTGTCACAGCTGTGGACGTGAACGGACACCTGCACAGGGCCGAGCACGAAAGTGCTGTTCCGGCACTTCTCAATGGTCACAGAGCTGCAAAAGAGCAACGGAATGAAGACACAGTGAGCAGGAAAGACTGCAGCCAGAACTTTCTCGCTACTCAATCCACCTAACAAGAGCTTAGCACTCGAACAAACGCTGAAAAAATATTTGGCTGGGTCTCAAGGGAACGAAAACTCACCGAAGAGGAGAGAGGAGATAAATGAAGGACTCATTGCAGCGATGAATTCTTACGTGAGCCCCCACCAAGGTGTCCGAGCTCTTGGCCAGTGTCTGTTTGTACACCTGGCTCATTATCACCATGGGGAATACCTCTGGCACCACAGGAGCATTGCAGGCAATCTTTGCTCTCCTGGTCGTTCCCTCTACTGCAAAATAAAGTTAATACATTTAAAATGAAGGAAAACAAAGAGGCTATACATGCCTCCTACAGAGACACAGACACGATGGTTCACCATCCATGTCACCTGGCAATCCCTCCCGAAAGGAATCAGCCCAAAACCTGACAGTAGCACGGTGACACCGTGTCACCACGCAACAGTTGTACCACCCACAGGTGCCTACTGGGCAGGACACAGCAGTCAGAAGCTCCAGGGCACACTGAAAAATCAAAAAACCTTCAAAACCATTCAGGGCAGCCAAAGCTTTCTGCAAGCCAGGACATGGGCATCTCCATTTCCAGTTCCCGGCCACAAATCTGAGCTTGGCAGGAAGGTCTTTAGGGCAAGTGTTCAGCGTTGTGTTGAAAGTATGGACAGCACACTTTAAGACATGCTAAACCAGCAAAATGCTCCCCCTACAGCACAATCCTTGAGCAACCTCACTGTTCTACCTAACGCACTGCCACTCTTGCTATTGTGCGGTCAAATTAAAAAAAATAAATTTTTTTTTTCTTCTTTCTAAGGGGAAAGGTGCCTTGGCTCTCCACAGTGCCGTTGTGGGTGAAGGGCTGGGATTCAAGGCATGAAAAATCCCAGTCAGTTCTCGGCTTTGCCACAAACACATCACATTATCTATTTTCTGTGTTTGGCTGTACTTGAATAATGAAGGTTGCAATACTGACCTTCTTCAGGGGGGTCTTTGAAAACTAAGTCATTAACATTTGCTCACAAAAGTGATCTGAGGACTGGAAAAGCACACACAGGTGCCGCACTCCTGCAGACTCACCCCTAAGCTCTCACTTTCCCCATCTTCACTATCAGCTGGAGGAAAGAAAGGCCATTCCCTGCCACATCCTTGCTAAGCAAGAGGAATCGAGGCTGGAAAGTTATTTCTAAAAGTAAAGGCAAGGCCTGCAGATACCTTGCTGTGCCCAGGCAAGCTTCTTCCCAGACCTGAGGCAGGCAGTCATTCCAAAAGGGTTTGTCGTCAGGCAGGAGCGCAGCCAGCTCTCCAGCTTGGGGAAGGAGAAGGCGTTGTTGCTCTTTGAGTAGCCGTTCTTCTCTTGACAGGGCTGCCAGAGGGCAAGCTCGTGCAGAGGATGGACGGTCCCTGAGCCCTCCACAGTCCCTTCAATGAGAAAGCTGAGGGCACAGACGGCTTCGTAAGACACCAAGCTGTTGCTGGTGGCGTGGGAGGAGGCGCTGAGCTGCTCCGGCTCCAGCAGCAGTTCCAGCATGTCCGAGAGGTGGGCGAGCAAGAAGGCAAGGTGGTCCTGGTCGTTCCAGTTCTTAGGGAGCAGAAAACCAAGAGTGAGGTGAGTTCTCAGAGAGATGACAAACTCCACCACTACTGTACAAACACCCTTGCCTAACTCGTTTTAAAGGAGGGGAAGATGGTCAGACATGGTGCCTGGTCCCACTGCTCTGCCCTTCCCAAACACAGAAAGAAAATCAGAGTCATCAGCAAGTGCCTCCAAGAAAGAAAAGCATTATTCTAACTCCAAACACCAGCTATTTCATTCTGGAAAGCAGAAACAGATTCCCCTGCAATCCCTCCCACAGAAACTCAGCCAGCTGCTGCTAGCACTGAAGGTAGGAAACAAATCAATAGCTGACAGCCAAGGTCTTACAACTGCTCTGCTGGAAAATCGCTGCATCTGCTCCAGACCTTCAGCTATGATTAAGTGCTTCTGATGAGGAGCCGCAGAAAAAAAAAAAAAAAAAGCAGGGGGTCATTTCTTCGCAGGCAAGTGGACCAATAAAGCAACCAACCCCTGAAAAAAGCACTAGTTCAAATTCTAAAGGGCTCCATACCACAAAGAGTGAAGGATTGGAGCTGCAGCAGACGTTAATAAAGACAACCTTTGCTGGCCCGTGAGCTGCAGAATGAACACCCAGCTGCGGTTACACGTTGTCCTCACCACGTGAGGGGGCACAACATGCAGCCACAAGCATCTCCTCTGGAGAGCCCAGCGTTGTGACAGAGACCCTCTCATGCATAGAGCAGCCTCGTTCCTGTTCAAAGTTTTGTGTAAAAGTGACACCTGAGCAGCAGTCTGAAGACAACGTCAACTTTTCAATTCCACTGGGTACTCCAGTGCCACCCATCTCACAGCCATCTATCAGGTCCTCTCATTTCTTTCCTCATTTGTTAGATCTCCTCATTAGATCTACCAGGGCTACCCATTTTCAGTCACTTCAGCTTGCCCTGCCCGTGCTTGCACAGCTCAGAGCAGCCCAGCCCCAACAAACCTGCTGAGGTTTGCAGCCAGCCTTTATCCCGATGGGGTCAACCTATAACTCACAGAGTTACACCCACCCGAAATCTGCTTTCAGGACACCTTACAGGAGGTGTTTGTGCTCCAGGTGGCTGCCTGACTGCATCGCAGCCTCTCTGAAGCACAACCTCAGGTCACTTTGTCAGGGAGCGCCCTGGGACCCCCTGGCTCTGTAAGAGGAGGTGGGACAGCAGCTTTTAAGGAAGGAAGAGCTGCCTGAAAGAGGAGGCTGCTGCTTCTTAACCAGCGAGCCGGGAGGGCTCCGAGTGAGCTCCCACAACCTGTGGGAGTGCCTGTGCAGACCCCACACCCCCCTCGCATCGTTTACTATTTCAGCGAGCTCCCCCAGCCCAGAACCCCCACCACACGCAGCACCTCACTCCCCCAGCCCCAAAACAGCCGTTTTTCCCCAAAACCCCCCCCCTGGAGGGGCGCTCACCTTGCTCTGCCCGGCTCCTTTCCCCGCCGGGCCGGGGGCTGCGGCCGCGGGGCTGGGCCACTGCTCGCCGCGGAGCGCCGTGCGCAGGGACAGGCGGCTGAGCTGCTGCAGGTAGAGGAAGAGCAGGAACTGCAGCGTGTCCACCGAGAGCTGCGGGGGGGAGAGACAACGACACAGGGACACACCGCGGCGTCAGGACGGGCACAGGCGGACCCCGACCCCCAGCCCCAGCCCCAACCAGCCCCAGCCCCATCCCGGCCGTGCCTTGCTCCGCTCCCTCTCCAGCTCCTCGGCGCTGCCGCACGCCGCCTCCGCCTCCGCTCTCCGCAGGCTGCGGGGCGGCGGGGCCGGGAGGAGGCGGAGGAAGCGCTGGAAGTAGAGCCAGGCCAGGCCGCGGCCCAGCCGCAGCTTGCCGCAGGCGATGTGCCGCCAGCGCGCCCAGCGCAGCCGGGGGAAGCAGCCCTCGGCCGCCCGCCGCCGCGCGTACGCCGCCATCTTGCGCAGGTAGGGGCGGCCCAGCCGGCCGGGCGGCGGCAGCGGCAGCGCGCCCAGCAGCGGCGGCTCCGTACGGACCCAGAGCGCCACGGCGGCCGCCATGACGGCCCCTTTGCCGTACGGCGACCGCCCCCACCCTGCCTCTAAGCGCGCTTCCCATTGGCCGCCGCCGAGGCGCCGGTGAAGTGTGCGCCGCGGATTGGTGGAGCGGAGCGGGCGGGGCGCGCTCCCATTGGCTGCAGGCGTGAGGCGGGCGGGCGGGGTGGTGGCGGTGCCTCCTCCTCGTCGCCCCGCTGCCGGCCCGCCGCCGCCATGGCCCCCGGGCGGCTCGGCCGCCTCAGCCTCCTGCTGCCGCTGCTGCTCTGCCTCTGCGGGGAGGCCGCCGCCGGGTGAGTGCCCTCAGCCCCCCCCCAGGCTCCCCTCAGCCCCTCTCAGCCCTCCCCAGGGCTCCTCAGGCTTCCCTCGGCCGCCCCCCTCAGCTCCCCCTCAGCCCGCCTCGGGCTCCCCTCAGGCGCTGACGGGGCCCCGCCGCCCCCCCCGTGTCTCCCCGCTGCAGGAGGGATTTCTACAAGATCCTGGGGGTGTCCCGCAGCGCCTCGGTGAAGGACATCAAGAAGGCGTACCGCAAGCTGGCGCTGCAGCTGCACCCCGACAGGAACCCCGACGACCCCCGGGCGCAGGAGAAGTTCCAGGACCTGGGAGCCGCCTACGAGGTGAGGGCCGGCGCCGGGAGGCTTCGGGCTGGGGTAGAAATCGGCCCCACGCCCCCAGCAGGGTTTCTGGGAGACGGAAACCCCCCCCTCTGTGAGGCTCTGGGGAGACCCGGCCTCCCCTGGTCCTGTGCTGGATCTCAGGTGCTGTGCCTAATGGGAACAGGTGGGCAGAGAGGCTGCCGGGCTGACCAAAAAAAGTCGTTTTATAATTGTTAGTCACATTAACGTAAGGAGTTCTGTTGCACGACAATGGAGCAGCATGTGAATAATAACCGATAGCATAACATACCACGTAAATTGTGTGTGAACTGCTAGCCAGGTGTTTTAAGTCAAAACTTGCTTTCTCCTCTGCCACGTGCATGGGCATGGGCACAACTCACCGGGCAGCTGCTGCTGTTTCTTTCCTTTTGCTTCCTCTGCCACTGCTGGTCTCCTGCCGCCCCCTGGAGCAGAGGGCTCCTGAGGAAGACAAGAACACTGACCAACAGGGAGCCAGGTGGGGGCTTGGTGTTACCTCAGAGGAGTCGGGCCGTAGGATGAGCTGGAACCAAGAGCTGTGGTCAGAAAGAAGGAAAGGGGCTGTCCCCCCTGTACAGCCTGGTGGTGCAGCTAAACCTCTGGGTGCTGCAGGGCTCCAGCTGCCACCCCGATACTGCTCTGTTCTTCCGACATGCAAATACAAAATGAACGAGGAAGTGAGGTGAGAAATAGCACATCAGAGTCCAAGTTGTTCGGCATAAAATTGGGAGTTCTGGTGCCAGCACAGGCAAAACAAACACAGCATGCTCTCACCTAAACCAGTGTGGTTTTTACCACCCATAAAACATCAGCCTCTCCAGTGCTGCTCAAGGTTTGTCTTGCTGAGTATCTAGAGCAAAGTCTTTAGGAAAGAAATGTGGGGGAAGTAGGTTAATTAAACAGCTCAGTGTCCTTCCTTCAAACAGCCTGAGTGATTTTTAACACACCAGCTGAGTGGCACAGACACAGATGCTTCAATTAAAGGAGACTCCTACATGTAACAGCAGCTGTTAGTCTCAGGATGGTTTGGGGATGAAGTTTTTGCTGTCTTTTATTTTTCTGAGCTTACCCACTGTAGCTGCTTTGCTTTTGAGGCAACTTAGCATAACAAACAAGAGCTTTCCTTGTGATGTTTGGAGTGGTGTGTTCCACTGAAGCCTGCAGAAAGAAGCAAAATGAATGGAAAGGCAAATGTTTTGTTCTTTAATTCTTTGTTACTGCTTGTGATACTGTCAGTCGTCCACCAGGAGAATTCTGTTCCTTCACCAACAGATCACAGAAGGGAAAACTTATCCCACTTCTATGAAACAGGTGCTTTAATGCAAATCTTAGGTGGCAGAGGGAGAACTGAGCTCTTATCTCTAGTTTTGGAAAGGTGAAGTTGATAGTTAGTCACTGTTTTGTGGGTTTTTCTTTTTCCTCTCCTTCTCCTTTGTTGCTGATGTTTATCGCTGGTTATGATTTCAGGCTGTTGGTCATCATTAAGCCAGTTTCTCCACCTGTTCCCACTCCTTTCTAACCTTCTGAAAGCTAACCTGGCAACCGTGACCTTCCAAAACATCATCAACTGGTCAGGAAAGGGAAGGGAGGCTACGTGTGACTAGAAATTTGCAGATCTGTGCCTGAGGAGCAAGAGCAAAGATCAACACCTAGGAATTAAAACTTTAAAGCTTTACAGCCTTGAGTGCTGTGTGTTGGGATGCGTTATTGTACCTTAGTACCGAGGCTGCTCCTTTTGAATTTGGCTGCTTTTAGAAGTGAGGGTCAGCGTTCGAGCTGGTGCAGAGTTAGGATACCTGGCAGATTCAACTGGGTAGGTAAACGTGCGTTCATTGCTAAGTGTTAGGAAACACTTGTCAGAGGAATACGTGTTCCAAGGGTTAAAGCAGAGGGTAACAAGCAGAGAAATGAGGGGGTGCCTTGAGCGTTGTTTTCTTTTTCATTGAGAAGCAGTTCCTGCTTTGTAAGAGCTGGTTTTAAATTATTATTCCCTTCTGAGTCTTTCTCAACTCATTAAGATAAACTCAGTATTGTTCATATTTTCTGCATTGCTTCTGCTGTTTTAATAAACTAATTTTAACTTAAGGGCTTAACCAACAAACATTTAACTTCACAGCGCAGCGAACAAGTTGTAGCCAATGCTTCTGTACCCTGAAGCATTGCTGCTAGACCCCTGGTAAGAGCCTGGCACGGCTCTTCTCTGCCCCTCGTTTAAATAGCCCTGTTCAGCTGTGGGCAAAAGCCTTGTCCCTCTGTGTCCCACTGCCAGGTGCTGTCGGATGAGGAGAAGAGGAAGCAGTACGACGCCTATGGTGAGGAGGGGTTGAAGGACGGGCACCAGAGTTCCCATGGAGACATCTTCTCGCAGTAAGACTTTGCCACTTCAGGTTACTCTGTAGTCAGCACTGTAATTCTGTGATGCTCATGCATACATTTGACAAATTCAGTGTTAAGGGCTTTTACTGGCTCAGGGGCACTGATCTGAGGTGACAGCTGAAGGTTTGAAGAAACACGTTTGCAGTGGATATCCCACATGCCGTTACATTTGTCTGTCTCGTGGTGGCCCTTTCTCCAAGAGCAGTGAGTGGGAAGCAGTGTTGTCTGTCCACACGGACGGCTGTCACTCACGTGGGTGACTTGTGAGGTGCTGCAGCTGCATTAAACACACAGCATCCCCCCTGCATTTTCTGCTACGTGGTCATTTAACATTTTATCACAGACTGTGTGTGCATGTGGGCGTTCTTTTCTTCCTTTTGCAAGGTAATGCTGGAGTGAATTCCAGAGAGCAACTGTAAAGTTTTGATCAATAAAATTGGAAGGCATTCACTTGTTGCTCAGGCAGAACCTGATCTCGTAGTTGTTTCAAGGCCCTTCTGTTTCTGCTAGGAACTAATTTGCTAAAATAATTCCTTAAGTCGCTCCTCTCATGTAGTCCTGGCTGAGAACTTCCACCGTCTGCTGGTGCATTTGGGAAAGAACACCCAGACTTGTCAGGGTTTTTTTTTCCTCATCCTGCTTGTCCTTAAACTTGTGAAAACCAACCTGCTAGCGCTGACTTGAAGAGCTCAGAGCTTGTGCCTCAGGGTGAGGGTAGCTGAGCAACAGAGCCATGCGGAGAGGCCTCCCGTTAGGCAGCTATCAGGTTCTGAGGCATTGCTGCTGCCTTGGGTGGCTCTCTTCAGCAAAGCCGCCTTTGATCAGAGTTCCTTCCTGAACTGACCGATGTCCTTCACTCTAGCTTTTTTGGGGACTTCGGGTTCATGTTCGGAGGTAACCCTCGCCAACAGGACAGGAACATCCCGCGGGGCAGCGACATCATCGTGGACCTGGAGGTTACGCTGGAGGAGGTGTATTCAGGGAACTTCGTAGAGGTAAGTCTGCGGGCCTATTGGGCTCTCCAGCGTGTTCTCAGCTCTCAGATGGCTGGCCGGGCCACTCTCTCTTCTCCAGAAGAAGAGAACTAAAACAGATGCTTGTTTTCTCAGTGTCTGTCAGTGGATGATGTTATGATGCTGTTTGGTAGCAGATAAAGCAATACATTGTTCCGTCAGTTATCTTTGCCATCTGGCAACTTGCCTGTATGATGCTCTTGTGACAGTAACTTACTGCCTGTCAGGGCCTAGCTGTGGCCAGTCTGCAGTAGCACGGCTGGAAAATGTGTTAGCGGTTTCTCTCCAGAATTTATTGTTGTTTGAGGCTAAAACACTTAATTTAGTTCTCTGGTTTTCAGCAATCCTTAGAAAACCATGCTGTGGATTTTTTGTCACTTTTTTTTTATGTGGCCAAGCACATCATTATGAATCTCTGGATTGCATACTTAACAAACATATAGTGGCATTTTAATTATTATTTTTTAAGCAAGCCGTATTTCTGGTGCTCACAATCTCTGCTGTACTGTGTTAGAGTTCGAAATGCTCCAATTTATGTTATGAGTGGGTAGATGAGAAACTCAAAATAATTTTGCCCAGCGTATGGAACGAGGAAGCTATCGCAACCAAAGGCGTTCAGGTTTCAGCTGAGGTTTCAGCCTAGTGTTACCTTTCCTAGTTAGGAAGGTGGCAATAGGACCTCAGAGATGGTTTTCTGGTGCTTGGGAATTTAGTGTGCGATCAGCGGGAGGCATAAGGTGAAAACCGCTTAGAGAAATTAAGGAGAAAATCACTTAGAGTTTTGCCAAGATCACATGCGGCTACCATGGAGGCAGCAGAGTGTAAAAAAAACAAGTTATGTTCAGGCTGTTTGGGGAATCAAGGCCCAGGGGTGCTGGTTTGTCTGCTTACGTCAGCCTCTTTCGTGCAGGTGGTTAGGAACAAGCCAGTGGCAAGGCAGGCACCTGGCAAACGGAAATGCAACTGCCGGCAGGAGATGAGGACCACGCAGTTGGGCCCTGGACGTTTCCAGATGACTCAAGAAGTTGTTTGCGATGAATGTCCCAATGTCAAGTGAGTTTTGTGCTCTTCAGTGCTATGTGCATGTTTATTCAAAACCTGCCACTAGATGGAGAAAAGCGCCTGTACAACCAGGAAGACCTGGGCAATCTGGGAGCATTTAACCCAGGTTTCTCATGGCTAAGGAGAGAGAGTCTTTATTTTTAGAGTAGTAAGGGCCAGCTCTGTTAGATGAAGAGCTTACCAATTTACTCTTTCAGTTCTTTACTCCTTGAACAATCAGTTGTTGCAGTAGAAATTCCATATTGATATCTGAAACCTACAGAAGCAAAGTTGGAGAAGCCCACAGTTTCCAGCTGGGGACAGCTGGATGAGGAATGCCGTGTTGTAGTCGCGTATCCAGATGCTGGCTGTGCGTTTAGGAGCCTAACTTTGCCCTCTCTCCTAGATGAGTATTAGTGTGCGAGAAAGGCAGCACTTGGCCTCCAGTTTTAGATGTGAGCAAGGAACGTGTTAACGTGTGGGGGTGTTACCATTCTCCCAGGAACATAAGGAGCTGCTACCACCTGATGCTGGAAACTCAGCGCTTGCTTGTTCTTCCCCTTTGCAGGCTTGTGAATGAAGAGCGAACGCTAGAAGTGGAGATAGAGCCGGGTGTGAGGGATGGCATGGAGTATCCCTTCATCGGGGAAGGTCTGTATCTGGGCGCTGCCCAGCTGTAACTTGCTCCTTTTCCTTGCTGCAAGGGTGGTCATCATGACAGTGAAAGGGTCCGAGCCCTGCTTTGGGGATCTAATCAGCACGTGCTATTGGAAGGGCTGTGTCCAGTGTGTGCTGCTGAAATCCAGGAGCATGTAGAGTGTTATCCATGCTTAGCAAAGACTGTGATACGCTCCCTCTGCTGGTATTGGACAGACACACAAGAAAGCCCTAAATCAGATGTTGCAGATGGTAACTTGAACAGAAACATCTGCTTCTGACTTGAGTTTGTGTGGGAATCCCCTTAGTCCAAGGAATTCAAGTCCTTTAACAGGAAAAGGACGGATATTGTTAGTGTGTGGGCAAGTCGTTACAACAGCAAACCGAATTCATCACAGAATCACAGAATTTCTAGGTAGGAAGAGACCTGAAGATCATCGAGTCCAACCTCTGACCTAACGCTAGCAGTCCCCACTAAACCATATCCCTAAGCTCTACGTCTAAACGTCTTTTAAAGACTTCCAGGGATGGTGACTCCACCACTTCCCTGGGCAGCCTGTTCCAATGCCTCACAACCCTTTTGGTAAAGAAGTTCTTCCTAACATCTAACCTAAAACTCCCCTGGCTCAACTTAAGCCCATTCCCCCTCGTCCTGTCACCAGGCACGTGGGAGAACAGACCAACCCCCACCTCGCTACAGCCTCCTGTAAGGTATCTGTAAAGAGCAATATGGTCACCCCTGAGCCTCCTTTTCTCCAGGCTGAACAAGCCCAGCTCCCTCAGCCGCTCCTCGTAGGACTTGTTCTCCAGGCCCCTCACCAGCTTCGTCGCCCTTCTCTGCACCCGCTCAAGCACCTCGATGTCCTTCTTGTAGCGAGGGGCCCAAAACTGAACACAGTACTCGAGGTGCGGCCTCACCAGAGCCGAGTACAGGGGGACGATGCCGTTGGCCTTCTTGGCCACCTGAGCACACTGCTGGCTCATATTCAGCCGACTATCCACCATCACTCCCAGGTCCTTCTCTGCCTGGCAGCTCTCCAACCATTCCTCTCCCAGCCTGTAGCTCTGCTTGGGGTTATTGCGCCCCAGGTGCAGGACCCGGCACTTGGCCTTGTTGAACTTCATGCAGTTGACCTCAGCCCATCGGTGCAGACACACGCACCTAACTTGGTGTCATCTGCAAACTTACTGAGGGTGCACTCAATGCCCTCGTCCAGATCATCGATGAAGATATTAAAGAGGACTGGCCCCAGCAGCAAGCCCTGGGGATGCCACTAGTGACTGGCCTCCAACTGGACTCGACTCCATTCACCACGACTCTTTGGGCCTGGCTATCCAGTCAGTTTCTAACCCAACAAAGCGTGTGCCGGTCCAAGCCAATGAATTCATTGAGGGAACGCTCTGAAAATCCTGGGTTGTTTAGCAAAAAATACTTGTTATCAGGGTTGTAGTCATAAGAATCAACTAGTTGCATTTTTCCCTCGAACACGTGAGCTGCAAATCTCTGTCATGTAGACATGTAGGTATTTGCTGTTTGTTGTAAAGAAACAATGCGCTGTTTGTTTCTGCAGTTGCACAAACTCTTTCTTTCACAGGTGAACCCCATGTGGATGGGGAGCCAGGAGATCTGCGTTTCCGAATAAAAGTTCTTAAGTAAGTGGCTGGCCCTGTTGGACCACTCTTTCTGGTTACTGTAGAGGAAGTTTGCGAGCAGTTTTCTGGCCGGTGTTGCCTGCTTGGCTAGCGTGTAGCTTACCCTTCAGCAGGGCTGGTACAGCCAGGGGCCCGGTAGTCAGGGCTGTGCAGGATGTTCAGCCCCAAGGATGCTGGAGGGTTCACCACTGCTGAGATGCTGCCGTAGTATTCTGCTTTTGTTGTGTTTGGCCTGAGTTCTGGCATGAGTTAGCTCCTGCCTGAATCACATGAAGTATCTCCTTTTTCCATAAACATGCGATCTCCCTATTGTAAGAGAATGTAAGGAAGATTGCTGGGTGAGTCATCGCTTCTTGACACACCTTGCCACTCATTGCCCTAGAAATAGAAAGGTTATTAGTAGTACGCATCTCACACAGGAAAATGAAGCTAAATTTCATTCATTCTTCACTTCCTCTCTGACTTCTGTGAAATCTCTACACCCTTTCACAAAGAGAGGGGAGGAAGCTAGAGGACCCGCTTTTCCTGTAGGAAAGAAGGGATGTTCCAGTCTCTTTATTTCCACAGGCACCCAGTCTTTGAAAGAAGAGGAGATGACTTGTATACAAACGTGACAATCTCGCTGGTCGAGGCACTTACAGGTTTTGAAATGGATATCACCCACTTGGATGGGCACAAGGTGAGGAAACAGTTTGCTTTCCTGCTCTGTGTAACTAAAATTTAGCTGCCAGGCCTCTTGTGCTGAGGGCTAGTTTGCATGGGGGCTGTGCAGCTGCTGGCTGTGCCCAGCGTCCCCTCAGCTAGAGACTTCCACACCAATTCCTTCAGAGCCAAAGCGGTGTGTGGTGAGAACCTGGGTTCCAGGCTGCCAGAGCAGTATTGCGTGGGCTGTCTTTGGTGTTAGCACTGCCACGTGTCCTGGCAGTAATGCTCCCGGGACCTCTAGCATGTTGCTATCTCTGGCAAGCAATCAATAGCAGTTGAAGTTGTTCAGTGGGCTGCAAAGGGCGTTTGGGGGGTTGGGGTACGTACCCAGAACAGTAGCTATGAACCAAAACTTCTTTTGTCTCTAGGTCCATGTTGCTCGGGATAAAATTACAAAACCTGGGGCCAAACTGTGGAAGAAAGGAGAAGGTCTTCCCAATTTTGATAACAATAACATCAAAGGCTCGCTAATAATCACATTTGATGTGGAATTCCCCAAAGAGCAGCTGACAAATGAACAGCGGGAAGGTGGGTGTCTGACGGCTGGCGTGGCTTCGGGCTGTGCGGTTCTCTTAGGAAAGCTGATGAGAAGTCAGCATAACCGAACCAGGGGTCTGTAGTGGTCAGGAGGGGATTTCTTTTCCATGGAACTCTTGTACAACACAACATGCTTGGCCCAGTGCCCTCTGAATAGCTTTCAGTTTCTTCTGAAGCCTGTGAGCTTGGCTGCTGCAGTCGTAGGGAACAGGATTGGGTTGGGATGTGCCACTACTGGAATGTTGCACTTGGCAGACCTGGCGGCGCTTTGTTTTGTAGCTGGCCATCTGTCTGAAGCAAGGGACTTACTGGGCTTAGCCCGTCTGCTTTGCCTTTCCTGGAGCAGGATCACAAGCTGCTTTCCAGCCACTGCTTCTACCTGGGGGCAGTGCTTGTGAAAATCCCTTTGCAGTCAGGGGTAAACAGTGCCGTGCAGCATCCGGGGGGGTTTGTGCCTCTGTACATCTCCCTGTAACCCTCAGTGCCTCGGGCGTGCTCGGGGAAGATGTGTGCGGTGCAGACCTGTGGTTGGAGGGATCAGCTACTCAGCTCTCAGGGCTGGAACGGAAGCTCGTGGGTGAGGTGTATGGGAATCCTAAACTGATGGGAGGGCAGATGCTGTAATCCTAGCTGGAAATTCAGCTCTGCTTCAATGGCTTCTGCAGTAGGATCTGCTGCTCTGCTCGAGGCATCACAGTAGACATCAAGGCAAGACATCTTTGCCCCATCCTCTGCTGGGGGGCAAAGTTGTTCCTGGCCCACAGCAGTGCAGCTCTCCTGCAGAAAACCCTGCTCCCCAGCACTTCTTCCTGCTGGACAGGGCTATCGTACCTCCTTCTGAATGTGCCTTTTTACTGGACTCTGGCAGCTGTCCTAGTGGAGAGAAGCAAATGTGCAGCTTTCCTGGACTCCTAGAGTTTGTAGAGGGCGGCCAAGCCCCGTGAGTTCTCTTCTCAGCCCTTCCTGCTGCGTCAACACCGTTGTGTGAGCTACCAGAGGGAGTCCAGCTGGTGGCTGCAGCTCCAGGGCTGGCCCATCTTCTGCGGCTCCTCCTGCTGCAGTCAGGGCTGCAGCTGCTCAGGCCGTGAGGTCTGTGTCCGCAGCAGAGTGAGGTGTCCTCCTTCCAGGCTCTGCTGTCCTTCTCAAGCCTGTACAAGGCAGCAGCGCCTCTTGCATGGACGTGAGGTTCTTCTGGCTGCTGCTGGTGGCAGCTTGAGGAAAGGCTGAGGGCAAGAAGCAGTGACCAAGCCCTGGGTGTTGGTCAGAACCACGAGATAGCGTGCCCAGGAGCAGGGAGGTGATGGTGCTGGCACGGGTGTGTTCAGGCGCAGGGTCTTTGGGTGTCTCATACCCTCCTAAAGCAATTCCACCCTTCCGAGGGGAAGGTGACTGGGTAAGCAGCCAGATGCATTCCTGTGCGCTAGAGTATCTCCAAACATCCAGAGATTTCAGGGTTTTTATGAGGGAATAGGTCTGCTCGTGTAGTGTGGCAGCAGCTCAGCGTACACACTCAAAGGAAGACTGAAGGCCTCAAAATTCAAAACATCCCTTTCCTTGTTGTTGGCGCTGTTCCTAATTTCTTATCTCCTCACCATATGGATGGCTCCTGGGGCAGTCAGAAGACACTGAGACTGGGAGCACTGCTTCTAAGCTCTTGGGTCAGAAACAATCTGCTCCCCTTCCTGTCTGCGTAGGGTCAGGGAACTTACTGCCTGCTGATCCGAAGTGACTTTCTCTCTTGTTTCTTACACATCTCTACCAACATTCATTTGCTGTCTTTAGGGACCCTTAAACCTCCCTCCAGAGTGCTCAGAGAGCACCAGCAGGCAGCACAGTGACTGTGTTGTGTTGTAACCTGTCACCTGCCAGTGGTGTCAGGAAAACTTGAAGCTGGCTCTAGTGAACGACTGAGGGTGCAGTGGCACCAAACGTCAGGCTTGCTGGCTGCCAGGACCAGGTCCCCAACACTGGGGTTGGGGCATCAGATAAGCGTTTTAAAACTTCCTGCGCTCTAACGAGGCTATCTTTGGGGCCAGCGTGCATCTGCCCAAGAGCTAGTCAGCAGGAAACGAGGTACGAGAGTGGTGCAAATCCCACTTTTTCTCAGGATTGCTGGAGCTCACCTTTCTTCAGCTACGTCCTTCCTTTTGAAAGGCTGCACGGCCAGAAGGTACATCCGCTTACACATGGGCCAGGAAGTAGCTCCGAGCCTCCTATTTCCAGTTCTTTCCAGGACGGTTTTTCAGTATTTTAATGGAACTTCTGTGACCTTGTGTGCATCGAATAACCAGTCCTGAAGGACAGTAGTGTCTCTAGCCAGAATGGGTTAAAGTTTGCAGGGAGATTTGTTGCCTTTTAGATGGTCCTCCTAACAAAGGACTTGCATGCCTGGAAGCTTGTTTGTTTGTTTGTTTTGTTTTGTTTTGTTTTTATGAGTGAGTTGGTTGATCCTTAATAACTGGTCTGCCTCTCCCTGCATGTGTACCCTGCCTGAAGGTGGCAACCACTGCAGAATTTTCCAGGCAGCCGAATGTGCTCTGCTGTGCAGACAGGCCCAGCACCTGGCCCCCTCCACCAGGACTCTGGCTGCAGCTCAGCAGGCTGGTCTGAGGCAGGACAGCAGTCCTCTCCTCTGTTGCATCGTGGTGCAAGCCAGTGTGCTTGTTTTGAGGCTGATGCTGTTTTGGGGCTATCCAACATCAGAATTAAAGCAATTCAGCTTTTTTTTTTTTTTTAATTTATTTGAAAGTTTGCTTGCACAATCCTTTCTGGTGCTGGTCGGAGCAGAGGTGTGCCCCGAGGGGCCCCACAGCCAGGGCTGGGAGTGCTGGCACTGTGGGTGACCAGGCTGACTCTGAACAGGGAGTCCCCTCTGATTTATCCCTGGAAAAAGTGTGACATGTAATGTTCTTGCCAGTCTGCTTTCTCTGGTCAGTGCAAATATGACCCTTAAGTAGCAGTAAAGCCCTGCCAGTCTTTTCCTGAACGTTCTGACCCCAGTAGATTAGCTGCTGTGGTTTCAGTGCTGACTCACCCTCCCGTTCTCTAATCTTGCTCTGGATGCTGATAGGACATCAGGGCATGAATTCTTTAGGGTGTTTTATGAATGGGTTTTCAAGGGTGGGGAGGATGGCGTTTGTAAAGGCTGAATCCAGCCTAGCAATGCTCATCTAGTTACAAACACTGGCTTTCCAAACAGAAATGCGAGCTGTCTGTAGAGCATTCGACTCCACAGATGCGAGCAAGAGAACAAACTTGCTCTCCAGGGACTGTTTTCGGTGAACAGTACTGTCCCCGGGCACCACACGCTGGTGTGAAAACCCCTGCTCTGTAATTATTCACCTGGCTTTCTGTAGCTGGCAATTCCAGAAGGAGCCAGATGTAGCTGTCCCAAACGTGCTGCCGGAGGGTTTCTGTTGGGCTGTAGAGGGAGCCTGGGGAGACGAGCTAGACGGGAATTAAACTCTGGAAATGCTCTCAAAGCCGTTTCTTGGTGTAGTTATACTTAAGATGGCAAACTTGTTCTCGACTTCAATAGCAAAATGGCTCTGGGAGTTGGAGCTTTATCTCTAGCTTTATCCCTCACAGAGCTGTGAGGATCTCAAGGTGGTGCTCTCGCCTTTGAAGTGATAGCAGAGGGGATTTTCTCCTTGGAATCATTGCCTTTTTGTGGTTCAGAGAGCGTGTGAAAGCGTTGTGCTGGCACTACTGACTTCAGTCCTATTTCTCCTTATAGAAATGCTGAAGGAGCACGTGTAAAGCTGTTTCACCTCTGGGTTTGGGGGGATTTTGGTGTTGTTTTTTTTTTGTTGTTGTTGTTTAAATCATGCTCAGGTTGTCAGTGTTTGACAGCGTTACTCAGATACGTGGGCTCAGCCTCGAGAGGCTCGTGCCAGGGGCCTACAAGTCAATGTGTACATGTAGCAGGAGCTGCTAAATGCAGCAGCTGCAGCGTCCTCCTGCCTGTGCTGTGCAGTAACGCCTCCGTTTCTTTTGCAGGTCTCAAACAGCTGTTGAAACAAGGATCTGTGCAGAAGGTGTACAACGGATTGCAGGGATATTGATGTGGGGGGAAAAAAAGGACTTAAATCAAAAGTCAGATTTGTTTGCAGTTTTTTCTCCTGCCCATTGTAGAATGGGAAAGAGGGAGGGTGGGGTGATTGTTGAGGTATATATGTCTTTTTTTTTTTTTTTTTTTTAAACGGTGGAAGCACTCAGATGAGCTGGGGGGCATACTAGCCTGTTCAGGACACAATTGGTGCTGCCTATCCTGTTCCATGTCCTGGAACAACAAAGACTCCTTGAGCAGGAAAAAAAAAAAGCGGGGGGGGGGGGGTGAAGGAGTTTTAAATTCCACACAGATTGGAATTTCTGTTTTTTAAATATATTTTGATGTGACTTTTCTGCACCATCTCAGCATATTTCCATAGCTTCTCCTATTTTTGATGTCCTTTGTGTCAGTCTCTTCTGAGTTTTTGTATTTTTTTTAATCCTAGTCCTTCCCCTCTGAGTCCAGAGTGTGGTATTGCTTCAGAGTGTGTGTTTCTGGGGCAGGAGTACAGCTGCTGTTGGGAGTGGACTGGCAGGAGGGCCTTTACAGAATGTGTTAGACCCACACTCAGCTGGGGAAAAAACTTTCTGAAAGATCCTGTGGGCTCTCATCACTACCAAGTACTCCTCTTGGCCCAAAAATTAATGTTCACTTTTAGATTCAAAGTCACAACGGTTTAGCAAAGATTCCTCGGACCTTCGGCATGAAATTTCGGGGAAAATAACGGGAACGGCTCCTCGTGGTTCCTCCCTGCCCCCAAACGTAACCAGGGGCTTGTCTGGAAAAGCTCACTCACCTCCTGCACTCTGTCCTCCGTGAGGACAGGGAAGCTAATGGCGCAGAAATAAAGATGTTTGAGTTGGAATGGCAAAAACTACCTGCTTCTGTGTCTCAGCAGCCCTTGCCCTGGGACAGCTGCAAGTCGTTGGACTAACGAGGTAGGGCAGCTTCACCCTCGAGTCCCTGCTCCTTTAAGCATCCTGTCAGAAACGCGCATCCCTGCGTGTTATTTGTAAGTAATTTTGGGAGTGGTAACGGAGAAAGTTCCCAGAGGTGCCTGCGTCAGTCAGCCTCGTGCTGCTGCGCTGTGACGGGGAGGTAGGAGCGGGCTGAGTCAGCTGCTGCAGGACGGAGCTCTGCTCCCTTAGCCCGTGCTCCTGCCGCATCCCCTGAGCTGAGAAATGGACGGGATCTGCCTCTTCCACGTGGAAATGCTTGCCGGGGAAAAGCAGCAGGAGACGCAAGGTTGCTTTTTGGGGTTTTCCTTTTTGTTTTCAAGGTGGAGCAGCTCAGGTCTGAGCTTGGTGGGGAGGTGGGGAGCAGTGGCCCAGCCATTGTGTGCCGCAGTGGTCCAGCCGCGTCCCACCCAGCCCTTGAAGTCCAGCAGCAGCAGCAGGAGCTGACGCAGCGGAAGCGGCAGCACCGGGAAGGTTTCCTGTTGGATCCTTTGTGCGTTTGCTTTGGCAGAGCAAAGCTGGGGCTTCGGGAACGGCCGGGAGAGGGGCGAGGTGAGCCCCAGGTTGCCAGACCCTCGGTCTCAGTGCTCATCTTCCTCGAAACCCTCACTCGAGCCTAAGGCGTTCATCCTGGCTGGGGCTGCTAGAAGAGCATCAGCCCCTTGGGCCAGCTGTTTCCAGGTCTCTGTAGGTGGCTCCGTGCCCCGCTTCCCCACTGATTATGTTTTGAAACCTCTGACTGCACAGAAACCCACCTCATGGCCCTGCGCATGGGGCTGCTTCGTGCTGTCAGCCCTGCAAGGGTCCGTTTGCTGACTGCTCCATGGCCCTTTCTACCCTACCAACATGCCCACACTGCCAGCACAGCAATAAAGCCAAAAACCTTACAGCACAGTCTCGGCTTCTGCAGGAGATTTTTGGCTGCGACGTGGCCCTTCCTAGCCCTGCCCCCAGCAGCAGACAACGCGCTTATTCCGAGCACAAGTACTTGTGCTTGCCGCTGCTTTTCCTTTCCAAGCTAGTTCTTTTCCTTCCTGTAGTCTTTTTTTTCCCTTTCTATTGTGGATTTGTGCTGCTCTGAGGGGCCCGTGCTGTGCTGAGCAGCAACAAGAGCTGCCAAGCCATGGTTTTACCAGGGCGAGAGCGAGACACAAGGCAGCAGAGACCAGCTCCGTCGTTGTTGTGGCGCGGGTAACTCACTGAGACGTGAAAGAGGAAAAAGCCCGAAGCCCTGCCAGGCAGCCCTGCTTCCTCCCGGCCTCCTTGCCCTGCTGCACGGTGTGTGTGCACGGCTGGGGCTCGCTGCTAGCCCTGCCTTCAAGCCGGGCACCCGGCACTTCCACGCTTCCTTCCCGAGCAGCAGCGCGCGTTGGTGTTTGCTGCATCTCGTACGGACGCCCCCCTCATTGCACTTCAACCCCCTCGCTTCAGGAGAGCTGGGCGCCTTCTGTGACGGCAGGAGGTGTGTTCCCAGCTGGTGGGATGCAGCTCGGTGGCGTTGACGTCCCGTGCCCTCTGTTCGGTAAAGCTTTGCCAGCACGGGTGAGTCCTGGCGCGTGGGGACTCCGCTATCTCAGAGCCAAGAATTGCTGACCCGTCAGACACGGGCACCTTGTGCCACTCCTTCAGCAAGATGCCTGACCTCGAAATGTGTTTCTAGAAGTTCTCGCCCCTTTGAGAAGGGCTTGTTAAACAAGCAAGTGGCTACTGCCTGGCTGACACGGGATCCCGCTTCACAGTGATCGCTTCTGATCATCTCCTGAAGGTGTTTCTTCCACGTCACACGCTGCGCTGTCAGCACGTTGCTGCCCTCCTTTGGCTGCATCCCTGCTGCCTCTGGATGGGGTGAGAACCCCCCAGCCCTGTCAGACCCCATTTTCCTGGCCGTCACCTGGGAGGGGATGCTCCAGGTGAGGCCAGGAGCAGGTAACTGCATCTCTTCTTGCCAAGCAAGCGAACACGTGCCTCTGGCCTGCTGTTTTCCGTGAGATAACTGGGCAAAGGGTCCCTTCGGTTCTTTGTAGGACAAATATCCCACGCAGAGCACTTGCATGGGGAGGGAGAGGCGGCTTCCCAGTAACTGCTCCATGACGTCTAAGCCTCGTCAGGGTCTGACCCTCTATGCTCTGGGCTTGCTGCCTGCAAAGCCACATCGCATGTGCCGGAGCAGCTGTTGTGGTTTGGAGACCACACGCAGGAGCAGCAGCGTTGGGTGCATGGGTCCCAAGGAGCCGCCTGGCCCGAGGGGGATGTTTCCAATGCCCTCAGCCCCACGGAGCTGCTGCTCCCCTATTTCTCCCCCCAACGAGCCGAGCTGCTTGCCTGGAGCATTCCTGAGTCCGGGCAGGGGCTGAAAGCGTTCCCAAACAGCAGTTTGTCCTCCATGGAAACTTCTGGAAGCGCAGCGTAGGCTGGCCTGTTTTTTCCTAACAGCTTGTTATTCTAAAGCACTTATCTGTTCCTAAACTCGACTACATCTGAGAGACAGGCGGCAGAGATAGGAGGGGAGTGACCGCTGCCAGGAGCAAATTGCTGTCCTGAAGGCGCAGACCTGCAGCGATCCCCGCGTGCAGCTGTTCAAACAGGGCTGGAGCCCTCAGGAAGGTGAAGGGACAGCTCCTTGCCCGTATCTCTTACACCATTTTAGGTGGTTTTTAGGTGATCGGCATCAGGCTGAGCTGCTCGCTGCAGTCAGGCAGGGGCTGGCTCGCTCAGACCAGAGCTTTCCCTGGCGTGGGGACAGCAGCAGGGATGTCAGCGCTGCTCGTGCTGCTCCTGCCCCAAAAACCTCCGCTTGCCCGCCTGCCACATCACCGCCCGGTGTTGACTGTGGCCAGGGTCCAGCTTTCCCCTCCTGTTTCCGCAGGCTGGGTCAGGCACACTGACCTGGGAGGCGAGAGGAAAGGGAAGAGGGCAGTGGTGGGTCCTGGGCACCCCGTGCCCTGCGGGGGGACGCGTTGGCTCTGCCCCTTCTGCCACTGAAGCTTTCTGTGGGTGCTGCCCGCTCTCCCCTGGGAGCAGGAGGCACCGCTGGGCAGTGGCAGTGTGTGGTGGAAAAGGGCCTGGGTGCTTCCTGGTAACCCAAACGAGGCAAAAATACGTTACCAAAAAAAAAAAAAAAAAAAAAAAAAAAAAAAAAAAACAGCAAACCACCCTCTCCCTGGAGGCACTGGCTAATAGCAGACACATTCACCCTGGTGCAAGAGCAGGGTTAACAGCGATGGCTGAAAACTGGAAACTCCGTGCACGAAAGCAGCCGGGGCTGTCGCAGGGTGACCTCTGAGGACAGCTCAGAGCACGGAGCTCGCTGAGGCCCGAGCGGCGCTGATGACACCAGCGCAGGCTCTGCGTGCGTGGGGGTGTTTATGAGGCTAAGCCCTTCTTCCTGCCCTGCTGACGAGCAGAAGGTGCCGCAGCTTCAGCTGGGGCGAGGGGGACCTGAATCTGGGGACGGGGCGGGGAGAGGGACGCGGTGTGCAGGGGGAATCCCCGCACCCCCCTGCTAGACCCTGGGTTGAGGGGAGATGTGCACCCGTGGGGTAAGCGTAGAGGTGAAGGGGAAACCTGCCCCTACCCCGTGGGCATCGCCTTATTCCCTGCAACACCACGCGGAGCTCAAGGCTGGGTGCCTTATCTCCAACTGAGCAGCGATAGCAGCCTGAGTGATGGAAACCACGCAGCAGACAAAAAGAGAAACCCTCGTGGGGAGGGGGGACCAGCAGTGTTTGCTTTTAGTGTTTGCTTTCAAGGAGACGCCGCGCGGGGGGCTGGGGAAAGCCCCTGGGGGGCTGTGGGGAAAATAAAGCAAGGAGCAAACTGCGCTCGCCCCTTGGATGCGTGCAGCGAAGCGCTGGCACCCGTCCCGCGAGGGGAGCACGGCCAGATTTTAGAAAGGACGGGCCCTGGATGCGGCTACCAGCTCCCAGAGCGATGGTAAATATTTAAGCAGTGTCTGGGAGTTGGCTGCAGCCAGCCCTTCCCCGCCTGTGACCCGGCATGCCACACGTCCCCGGCGTGCTGGTGCAGGGGCAAGCAGCGGTGACCCCGTGATGAGGCAGTTTGGGGGTGGAAAGAGGAATTTGGGGGCTGGGAGGGGCACGGATGCTGCTGCGATAACCTTTCCCTCCGCTCTGTGTCATGCGTTGGGCGCGGGTGCTGGTCACTGCCGGGGAGGTGGCTCTGGGACAGGGGGGTGCTGGCTTTGGGTGCCCGGGGACAGCCAGGAGCCATCCTGGGGACACGGCAGGGTGGCAGCAGCAGCCTCGGATGTTTTGTGGAGCGCCCGGCCCTGCGCAGCGCGCAGAGGCCTGGCAGATGGGAAAAGGCTTCCCCAGAGCTGCTTCAAGCAGAGACTTCCCCAGCCGCCCCAAAGCCGACGCGTTTCAGAAGCAAACCAAGCCCCGTCCTTCCACCCCCAGCCCCAGATCCGGGCCCTTCCCGGGTGCCCCCTGGCCGAGGACCTGGCAGGAGCCGCACGACCCCTTGGGAGAAACGTGCAGCTCAGGGCACTGCGGTGGATGCGGCGATGCCCCGTGTGCCAAAGCAGAGCCCGTGGGGACATGGACGCGGCCCTCACACCCCGCTGGAGGCTGTTCTCCGAGTGTTGACGCTCGCCTGCTGTGGTGTCAGCACTTTGGAGGCTCGGGCCTCTCGCGCTCTGGCCGAGGAGCCCCCTAAAGGGTGGGGAGCAGCGGGACGGCCGAGCACGCCACTCGGGGTGGAGGGCGGCCAGGGCCACCTGGCAGCTCCAGCGGATCAGATGAGGTTTTTGGAGACCTCCTCCTTCAGCCCTTGCTGTGGACACCGCCATGTCATCTCCCCATCCCGTTCCTGTTTTCGTTTTCCATCTCCCCCTTCCCCTGCCTGACTCCCTGCTCCCGCGAGAAGCTGTGTGTTTGCAGCTCTGCTTTTACACAAGGACGTGCTTCACCAACAATCCTTTTCTTTATCCCCCGCAAAGCCCCTTCTATCCCCAGTCCCTGTCTCTGGGCAGTCTGTAGGTGACAGCAGTGAACGCTTCAGCCTGCCCAGGAAAGCTGCCCGTGTCCCTCCAGTCCCCTTTGGTGTGCCAGAGGGAGATAAGGGAAAGAAAAACAAATTGAGCCAGCTGGCCCCGGGGAAAAATCCCTGCTGCAGTGAAAACAAAGCGGCGCGGGGATCACGACAGTTCAGGCAGTGCAAGCCCCACGAGCCTCCCCCGAGGCCGAGCGAACTCAGGACGCACGGTCCAGCCCCAAAGCAAGGCAAGGCAGCACGAGGTGGTGGGCAGAAGGGGTTTTATTGCACCAAAACCAAAGCAGGGCTGTCGTGCGTGGAGGTGGACGGCCACCGGTGGGTCCTCGCCCAGGTGTGTCACCTTTCCTTCCCCCATTTCCCCCCTACCGGAATGGGGGCGAGTGATGGTTTGAGCGCCTTTGAATGCTTTCTTGGCTTTCTTCTCTGATTTTTCACCGCTCCCCTTCCCCGTTTTTTCCATCCTGGCCAAGCGTGGTGTTGCGTTAAGCCTCAGCACACAGCGTGGGGACTGTCCCCAAGGCAAGGGAGGGACATCCCAGCGGGGGGACCCGCCAGCGAGGAGCTTGAGGCACGCAAGATCTGTCCCCTGCCTCCGTGGGGTGACGCTGGGTCGGTCCCCTGCCTCCGTGGGGTGACGTGGGACGGCCGTGGCCACCGCTAGCAGCTGCCACCCGTGCACAAGAAGATGCCCCCGGCCATGCCCAGCACCGCCAAGACCCCCACGCTCAGACCCAGCGCCAGCGGGGCGTGCGACCGGCTGCTCTGCTTTCCTGCAAGAGGTGAGAGGAGGTGACAAGGGCAGGCCACCCCAAGCCCCTGCTCTCAAGGGACGAGCCCCCGGGAGCAGGGGACGATCCCCAGCCACCCCCGTCGTCCCCGGCACGGACCTGTCTCGGGGCTCTGAGCCCACAGGATGTCCACGCAGGTGGTGTTGAGGAAATACTGCAGGTCCCGGGTGGTCTCCGGGTACTTCATCAGCTCCCGCTGGGCGAAGGAGGCCACCGCGTCCCTGCCGGGCCAGCGGCGCTCCCAGGTGGCGGTGGGGACGTGGAAGGTGAGGAAGGCCGTCCCGTTGAGGGTGATCTCGTAGAAGCTGTGAGCTGTGCCGTTGGGGAAGAGGCAGCAGCCCAGGCGGCAGCACAGGCTCTGCGTGTCTGCAGGGAGGCCGTGAGGACGGGCAGGGGACCAGAACCACCCTCAACACCCCCAGCGCCGAGCCGCCCTCCGCGCACCGAGTTATCACGGCCCCATCGGCATCCCCCCTTGCCCCAGCACTCACAGTTGATGGGCCTCTCCTTGCTGAAGAGCCGCACCAGCTCGCCGAAGTAGGTCAGGTAGTTGCCCACTGCCTCCTGCCGCCGCTCCCAGGCGGCCGGGGGCTCCAGCGGCAGCACCTGGGTGATGTTGTGGCCCTCCAGGAGGTGGCTGAGCCGCCCGCCCAGCGTGGCGTTGCCCCAGAAGTTGGAGCTGCCCTTGGACACCCGCGTCCACTGCAGCATGGTGAAGGCGAGCGGGGCTGCCGGGAGACGTCGGGGTCACCGTGGCTGGCAGTGGCAGCGTGACCCCAAGCCCGATGCTCGCCCGCCAGCCTGGCGGTGCCCCGCATAGCCCTGGGTGGCCTTACCTGTGCCCTGCGCCCCGCAGCCCAGGGCCCCGCAGAGCAGCAGCAGCAGCAGCATGACGAGACGGGACGGGACGGGACGGGACGGGACGGGACGGGACGGGACGGGATGGGATGGGAGGGATGGGATGTGTGGGGACGGCGGCGGTGAGGGAATTTAGCGGGGCCGGGGAGGTGGAGCTGGAGGAGGAGGACGATGGTGGGAGTCCGGCCAAGGCGCTCCCATTTCCTTAGCCCGGGACAGCCGCACCCCTTCCCTGCCGGGCGCCACGGGGCGCCTGGGAGGGGGTTGGAGGGACTGGGGGGAACTGGGAAGGACTGGGGGGAAAGGAGGGTTCTTGTAACAGCTGCAGAGTGGCCCGGTACGGGCACGGGGACTGCATGGCGGGCTGGTGTTGGCACGGCACGGCTCGGTAGGGCTCGGTACGGCTCGGTACAACACAGCACGGCTCGGTACGACACAGTATGGCCCGGCACGGCTCGGTACGGCTCAGCACGGCTCGGTACGACATGGCTCGGCTTGGCACGGCTCGGCACGACACAGTACGGCCCGGCACGGCTCGGCACGACATGGCTCGGCCCGGCACGGCTCGCTACGACACGGCACGACACGGCACGGCCCGGTACGACACGGCCAGGTACGGCTCGGCTCGGCTCAACCCAGCCCGGCCCCCGACGCCCCCGATGCCCCCGTCCCGGCACGGCGCCAGCAGTGGGCGTGGCCACCGGGAGGGGGGCGTGGCCACCTGGATGGGCGTGGTCACCGGGAGGGGGCGTGTCCACCAGTGGGCGTGGCCTCGCGGGGGCGGGGCGGTGGCGGCGGCGGCGCCGGTGCCGGGAGCGCAGCGATGGCGGCGGCGGAGCTGGAGCGGCTGCGGATGGCGGGGGCCGGCATGGCCATCGCCGTGCTCACCAGCGGCGGCGACGCGCAAGGTGGGGAGGAGGGGAGGAGGGGGAGAGGCCGGGGGTCGCTGCCGAGCCCCCCCCCCGACCGCGGGGATGCGGCGGGTGCGGAGTCCTCGGTGCCGCGGGGGCCTCTGGGACGCGCCACGGGGACACGGGACGTGGGGACACGGGGGGTGGGGGCACGGGGCGTGGGAGGCAAGGGATACGGGGACAGGGGACGTGGGGACATGGGATATGGGGACATGGGACATGGGGGACATGGGATTTGGGGACACAGGACATGGGGGACACAAGATATGGGGACATGGGACATGGGGTACAAGGGATTTGGGGACTTGGGACATGGGGGACAAGTGGTATGGGGACATGGGACATGGGGGACATGAGATATGGGGACATGGGACATGGGAGACACGGGATGTGGGGACATGAGGTACAAGAGATATGAGGACATGGGACATGGGGTACAAGAGATATGAGGACATGGGACATGGGGGACAAGGGATATGAGGACATGGGACATGGGGGACATGGGGACATGGGGACATGGGACATGGGGGACACGGGATGTGGGGACTTGGGACATGGGAGACAAGGGACATGGGGACACGGGATATGGGGGACATGGGACACAGGGTACAAGGGATATGGGGACACGGGGTACAAGGAATATGGAGACATGGGGGACAAGGGATATGGGAGACACGGGGACATGGGGGACACGAGGCATGGGATACGGAGGACACAGGATACAGGAGACATGGGGACATGGGATATAGGGGCACAGGGTATGGGGGACACAGGATATGAGGACATGGGACATGTGGGATATGGGACACACAGAACATGGGAACACGAGGGACACAGGACACACGGGGACAGCCATGCCCCAGCACGATGGAACTGCTGGGGGTCCCCTCCTGGCTGGAGGGGGTCTCCCCGTGGAGCCCCCCCCGTGCCACTCGCTGTCACATCTCCTCTCGGCAGGCATGAACGCCGCCGTCCGCGCCGTCACCCGCATGGGCATCTACGTGGGAGCCAAGGTCTTCCTCATCTACGAGGTTTGTCCACCCCCTGCTCCCCCAAAAGCCGCCCGGCCCTGTTTTCATTCATTCACCCATTCATCCTGCGCTCGGGGACCTCACCTCCGCGTCCCCGCAGGGCTACGAGGGGCTGGTGGAAGGAGGTGACAACATCAAGCAAGCCACCTGGCTCAGCGTCTCCAACATCATCCAGCTGGTAAGCCTCACCCGGCGCCCCTCACCCTAACCCTAACCCACCAGAGGAGCCGGGGGCCGTCACCCCCCCCCCCCTCCCGTGTCCCCTGTGTCCCTCCCCACATCCCCGGCAGGGCGGCACGGTCATCGGCAGCGCCCGCTGCAAAGCCTTCACCACGCGGGAGGGCCGCCTGCGTGCCGCCCGCAACCTGGTGGAGCACGGCATCACCAACCTGTGCGTCATCGGCGGCGACGGCAGCCTGACGGGGGCCGATATTTTCCGCGCCGAGTGGGGCGGGCTGCTGGACGAGCTGCTGCGGGACGGTGCGTGGGGGCGAGGGGGGCGAAGAGGGGGATCCCCTGGGACGGGAGGTCGGAAAGGCTGCGGAGCTCAAAGCCCGGTGTTGCGGGGAATCGGGGGGGAGCAGGGCAGATCAGCGAGGAGGTGGCGAAGGCGAACGGGCGGCTGAACATCGTGGGGCTGGTGGGCTCCATCGACAACGACTTCTGCGGCACCGACATGACCATCGGCACCGACTCGGCGCTGCACCGCATCATGGAGGTGATCGACGCCATCACCACCACGGCGCAGAGGTGAGCGGCGCGGGCTGCCCCTCGTCCCCGGCACCCGTGGGCGCACGCCCAGCCTCCCTCCTCCTCCTCCTCCTCCTCCTCTTCCTCCCTTCGCTCTCCTTGCAGCCACCAGCGGACGTTCGTGCTGGAGGTGATGGGCCGGCACTGTGGGTGAGGAGCACGGCGGGGGGGCAGCGCCACCACTGCTGCGTTTTGGGACCCTGGGGACACGCGGGTGCCAACGCCGCTCCCCGCAGGTACCTGGCGCTGGTGTCCGGGCTGGCCTCGGGGGCCGACTGGCTCTTCATCCCCGAATCCCCTCCGGAGGACGGCTGGGAGGACATGATGTGCGAGAGGCTCGGGGAGGTGAGAGGGGACCCATCCCCTGCGACCCCCACCGGGGAACCGCAGGAAGGGTGCTGGGTGCGGGGACGGACCCAAATAATGCTGATTTTGCCAACGTGGTTTTTTTCCTTCCCCCTCCCCACGCCACGCCAGACGCGCAGCCGAGGGTCGCGGCTCAACATCATCATCATCGCGGAGGGCGCCATCGACCGCAATGGCAAGCCCATCACCTCCAACTACGTGAAGGACGTAAGGCCCCCTCCCTCCGCCTCCACCCACTCCCCTGGCCACAGCCGGATCCTGCCCGGCCTGACGGCCTCTCCGCTCCGCAGCTGGTGGTGCAGCGCCTGGGCTTCGACACTCGGGTCACCGTCCTGGGCCACGTGCAGCGCGGGGGGACGCCCTCAGCCTTTGACCGCGTGCTGGTGGGTCCTGGGCAGGGGGAAAGCTGCTGCAGGAGGGGGCGGGGAGCTCGGAAAAGGGCTGGGAGCACGGCAGAAGGGGGATTTGGGGGTACCGTGCTCCATCACAAGGATGTGCCAGCTTGGATCGAGCTCACACAGTCCCCCCCAAGGCGCAGCCGGGCAGAGTGATCGCCCCATTTCCCTTAATTGGCTGTGAAATCACCACTTTTAAATAATTCAGTGGCTTTCCAACCATAAATAGGAAATGATCAAGCACGCTCTGCTGCTTGATTCCTAACCGTGCGCACCCATAGCGAGGTGCAGGCATCAGCGAGGGTGGCCCCAGAGTGACGCCCCAATGGGTGTCCCCCCCACCCCGTGCCCCAAAACCCTTTTCAGAGCAGCAAGATGGGGATGGAGGCGGTGATGGCGCTGCTGGAGGCCACCCCGGACACCCCTGCCTGCGTGGTGAGCCTGTCGGGGAACCAGTCGGTGCGGCTGCCCCTGATGGAGTGCGTCCAGGTGGTGAGTACACGGTGGCACCGGGGGTCCCCGAGGGAGTGGAGCCGGTGGCGGCACCAGATTTGCCTCCCGTCCCCGGGAGGTTGGGGTGGGCGTTGGGGTCGTCCTGCTCCCATCACCCCAGGCACGGGTGTCACGGCGCTCATCTCTCCCCCAAGACGAAGGACGTGCAGAAGGCCATGGACGAGAAGAGGTTTGATGAGGCGATCCAGCTCCGCGGGAGGTGAGGAGCGGGGTGGTGGCCACCACCGGGGGCCGGGAGGTGTCCCCAGAGGGTCCCGCTGGGATGGGGGCTCTCCACTCGAGCCATCGTTGTCCTTGCAGGAGCTTTGAAAATAACTGGAACATCTACAAGATGCTGGCACACCAGAAGCCAGCGCAGGAGAAGGTAAGGGAGAGCGGCGGGACGTCCCCTCCATCGTCACCTCCGCTTTTGAGGGGGGCAGGGGCGTGCGGTGGCCAAGCCGCCGTCCCCATTGTGCCACCACCGTCCCCGCAGAGCCCCTTCAGCTTGGCCATCCTGAACGTGGGTGCCCCCGCCGCCGGCATGAACGCGGCCGTCCGCTCGGCCGTGCGCATCAGCATCTGCCAGGGCCACACCGTCTACGCAGTGAACGACGGCTTCGAGGGCTTGGCCAAGGGACAGGTCAGCGCGCCGGCTCCGAAAGCCCCAAAGGGCTTGTGAGAGGGGTGGCCGGGCTGTCCCCAGCCCCAAAAATGGGCGCTGCTTCTTGCAGATCCGCGAGGTGGGCTGGCACGACGTGGCGGGCTGGCTGGGGCGCGGCGGGTCCATGCTGGGCACCAAGCGGTAAGTGGTGAGCGCCGGGGGGACACCGCTGTCACCCGGCCTCTCGAGGACCTCGTGGTCCTCACCCCACCGCCCTTCCCCTCCGCAGCACTCTGCCCAAGACCTGCATGGAAAAGATCGTGGAGAACGTGCGGAAATTCAACATCCAGGCTCTGCTGGTCATCGGGGGGTTCGAGGTGCGGGGAGAGCCTTTTGCACGGGCTGGGGAGGGCAGGGATCTGAAAGTGCCCCTCGGTGTCACCAGAGGGAGGTGGCATCTCCTGCGCCTCTGTGTGGGGACACGGAGGAGGGATGGGACCAGCCCCGGGCAACGGGGCGGTTTGGGACCCTGCTGAGGGCTGTGCCCGTGGCAGGCCTACGAGGGGGTGCTGCAGCTGGTGGAAGCCCGCGGGCAGTACGAGGAGCTGTGCATCATCATGTGCGTCATCCCCGCCACCATCAGCAACAACGTGCCCGGCACCGACTTCAGCCTGGGCTCGGACACGGCCGTCAACGCAGCCATGGAGGTGAGGGGCAGCGGCGAGGGGTCCCCCACTCACCCCCAGTGAGCTTTGCCCGTGTGACCCCATCCCCAATTTTGTCCTGGCGCAGAGCTGCGACCGCATCAAGCAGTCGGCGTCGGGCACCAAGCGCCGCGTCTTCATTGTGGAGACCATGGGCGGCTACTGCGGGTACCTGTCCACCGTCACCGGCATCGCGGTGGGCGCCGATGCCGCCTACGTGTACGAAGACCCCTTCACCATCCACGACCTGAAGGTGAGCAGCCCCCGGGCTCCTGACGGCATCGCTGGGGTGAAAAAATGGAAGGAAAACGGGGATGGGGCGGGCTCCGGAGGAGCTCTGGTGGGATCTGGGGGACGTGGGGTGGATGTAGGAGGCCTGGGACATGCCGGTGGTTTGTCTCGCAGGCCAACGTGGAGCACTTGACTGACAAAATGAAGACGGACATCCAGAGAGGGCTGGTGCTGCGGTGAGTTGGGGGTCCCCCAGGGCGCAGGGGCACCTTGGGGACACCAAGTGAAGGAGCGGCCCCCCCACCCCTTCCCTCTGCTCCCCCAGCAACGAGAAGTGTCACGAGCACTACACCACTGAGTTCCTCTACAACCTCTACTCCTCCGAGGGCAAAGGGATCTTCGACTGCAGGATCAACGTCCTGGGCCACCTCCAGCAGGTACTGCGGGGTCAGGAGGGCCACCAGCACCGTGCCACGTGCTGTGGGGGCTTGACATTGGCGTTTTCTTTGCACCCAGGGTGGGGCCCCAACCCCCTTTGACCGCAACTACGGGACCAAGCTGGGGGTGAAGGCCGTGCTGTGGATGTCGGAGAAGCTGCGGGAGGTCTACCGCAAGGGTGAGCCAAGGGTCGGGGGGACACTGGTGGCACGGGGCAGCTCGGCTGCTGTCCCCATGGCGAGGTGACCGCGGCCAGCCGTGTCCCCCCCAGGGCGTGTGTTTGCCAACTCGGCCGACTCCGCCTGCGTGATCGGGCTGAGGAAGAAGGTGGTGGCCTTCAGCCCCGTGACGGAGCTCAAGAAGGTCACGGATTTTGAGTAAGTCCCCGTCCCCTGTCCGTGGGGACCTTCCCGATGCTGGTGGCGAGGGCTGCCGTCCCCGGGGGCCACTGGAGAGCCGTGTCCCCCCCTCGTAGGCACCGGCTGCCCCAGGAGCAGTGGTGGCTGAACCTGCGGCTGATGCTGAAGATGCTGGCCAACTACCAGATCAGCCTGACCGAGTACATCTCGGGGAAGATGGAGCACGTCACCCGGCGCACGCTCAGCATCGAGAAGGGCTTCTAGGGGCTGTCCCCGAGCGCAACCTCCCCAAACCCTGCCTGAAATCACTGGTCCAAGGGCTGGGCCCTGCGCAGAGCGGGGGCAAGGAGGCTTCCTCGAGCCCGGCCGCGCAGCCCAGCCCCGTAATCATCCTCTTCTAGTTTATTGCTGTTATTTAATGATGGGGTTATCCTGATTCCTTCTTCCGTGGCTTGACCGCCCCAACCAAGTGCTGCTTTTAGCTGAGCGCGCTCGGCGCAGGAGGGGAGCGGAGGAGCAGGCGCCGCTGTGCCGGAGTGGGCAGGGGGTGGCCCTGGGGGTTTCCTCTGCCCGGTGAAGCCCCCGGCCCCATCCCCCCGGAGTTGTTTCGACGCAGAGGTCTCAGCAAGCCCCTGTCCCCGGCCACCTTGCATGATGCTTGGCTGTGACCACCACCACTGTGTGGCCCTGGGGCCGTTTCCCATCATCTCACCGCCGCTCCGTGACCCCGCCGCACCTCGTGCCGCCGCGGCGTCGCTCGCATCTAGAGATAAAACCCGCTGGAGCCAAAGCTGCCTCGATGGTGTGGTCACTGGGCGCTGCGTCCCCATGGGGAGAACCAGGGTTGATGGTCCCCACGGGGTGGGCATTGGGATCAGGGGACAGTCCCATGCTGAGGCTGGTTTCTGGGGAGCGGGCGTGAGAAAGCTGAGCTGCGGGCGATGTGCCAGAGCTGGATCAACGCTGGGATGGGAGGTTTCCATGGTGTGTGCATCCCAAGCAGGGGTCTTGGGAGAGCAGGACCACGGGCGGCCTCTCCCATGCGCGGGTCCTTCCAGCGGGTGCAAAGTCAACATCCCTCTGTGGGGCGACCTCATGACCCTGGAGGAAAATCACTTCCCCCTTGGTTTGGCTCCCACCTTTGAGGGAAGTTCAAAGCTGACTTCTCGGGGTGACACGCGTGGCTTTCACGCAGTTTCTCAGGGTGGCTGCCAAGCGCCACAGCCCTGGATCGCAGCACTGGGGCTCAGCTGATGCCAGACATCAAATTTCCCAGGACTCATCCCTCCTGGGGCCAGGCTGATGGGACATCACCAGCACGGGGATGTGTCACGGTCCTGGGGTTTGGACACAGCGTTGTTTTCTGTCCCATGGAGTTGTCCCCAGTGGCGAGCCCCCTTTGATTTTAAGGGCAACGCTGTTTTCCCCTAGCTGGCCACAGTGCTTATTTTAAGCTCTGGACAAAGACGATGATTAGTGCATTGTCCCTGCCAGAGCTGAGCATGCAGAGAGACGGCAGAACTTGCTGATGAAGGAAACATTGCGGCTTTTCCCGGGCTGTACCTGCTCCGGGGACCCCAGGCACAGCTCTTACTGGGGCCAGGTCCCCCGGGGGACAGGGGGACGGCAGGCTCGGGAGCAGCAGGGGCACTTGGCAGCCAGAGCAGTGGCAGCAGCCAAGTATGACAAGCCCGGCACGTAGGCGGGGAGCTGTGCACGGGGACAGTGGCGCTGGTGGGGATTAGCAGCACAGCTTCTGTGAGCTGGGAGAGGAGGAGCTGCGGTGGAGCAGCCCCAGGCCATGGCAAACCCTCGCTCCATCAGCTCCATCAGCCACCCTGCCCCCCTGGCAAACCATGATGCCTGCTCTGGCCTCTGTCCTCCTGGCAAAACGGGGGGCACCAGGCCAGGGGGTGTCTACCAGGAGCGATTTCTGCCGCCGAGCATGCTGTTGGGGCAGCCTGGGAGAAGACTTAACCTCGGCGCAAGGGCAAGATGCACACGAGATGACGGGTAAGTCTCTGGGGCCTTGGCTGTCAAGGGAAGTCTGGTGTATTATAAATCACACTAACTGGTTAAACGCAGCCGGGTTTAACGCAGCAGGCAAGAACTAGGTCATCCGAGGAGTTGAAAGCATCAGCAGTCCTCACCCGGAGGACAAGCTGTGCCCCCTCACACCAAGGCCACATAGCAGCCCGTGTCCCCGAGGAGCGCTCCCTCCCACCAGCGTGACACAGCACGGGGGGCTCGGGGGCCTGTGCTGACACCAGGAATAGAGGCACGAGAGGCCACCAAGGGCCACGTCCCCACCGCCTGGGTCCTGCCCCGGCAGGCTTTGCACCTCTGCATGAAACACACCAAGCGTTGCTCGGTCTCTTTTGCTTCCTGCAGCCACTGTGCACTTGCTGCTGCGAGCAGCACTCCCGGAAAGCAGCTCGGCAGCAGGGAGTTACTCTGGTCTCGAGCAGCACTGCGGTCGCATGAAGCATTTCATGTCCAGTGGAGCGGGAGGGAGCAGGGGCCACCAGCCGCCCCGCGGCTAACAATGCGAGCCGTGACCCAGACATAACAGAGCAATGCCCAGAGTCAGTTGTTCTCACGATGGCTGCTGAGCCCCAGCCACAACTCAGGCGTCCTAGAGGGAAAATAGCTTTTATTTGGTATGTCACAACGTTTCAGTCAGTATTTAACAGCTCTGTAAAATTTTAGTAAACTCATCTTTCAGCTTAACACCGCCCTGGATACCTGTGCAATCAGATAATAGCGCCTGGCTTTTCTCCCAAACCACAAAATGCACAGGGGCATCTCGCTCCGAGGTTAAGTTTCCTTAAGCTGCTCTAATGCCTGCAGGGACACGCAGAGGTGAAACTACAGCTGAGCATTCAGGATGTGCTGTTTCACCCAGGCTGCGCCAAGGTTTTCTTTGGGCCACCTCATTGCCGAGTCAGATGCTGGATGTGCTAACGAGGGCCAGAAAAAGTCAGGAGTTTAAGATAAATGAAGAATTTGACATTGACCTTCACCATCTGCACCAGACAGTTCTTGACGATTCTTTTAGGCAGCTTCTTCCCAACAGATTCAAACAAATCTTTGTGGCAGAAGCTGCCTTCAGAGCCTGCTACACACAAAGCTGGTGCCGTGACCGGCTGCGTGTTGGTCCAACAGGGAACAACCTAAAAGCAGCGATCTTCCTGGCTGCCGGCGGGCTTTGCCAACGCCTTCAGTCCCAGAGCACAGCAGCACCTCTGTCTGCAGCTCTGCTGGGTTTCGCTTGCTGATCTCCCTGCAGCTCCCACTAAATGGCCCCAGCCACACGCGATGCGATTTAATGGAGCCTGCTATGCAAAGAGGAAAGCTCCCGAGAGCTGGATCCTGCCAGCGCGACGTGCACAGCCAGGGGCAATGTCAGGAGAGCTAAAGGGGCAGTTTCCTTGCAGCCAGCATCACCCCGTCCGCAGGGAAAGCGCTGAGGCTTTGGCTGTAGCCAGGCATGTGTGGGCAGAGCGGTGCTGCTGGGCTGGGGCAGGCTCCCCGGCTCAGAGCGCTCCAGGGAGCTTTGCAACAGGCTCCGTCACTCCTCCTGCAGCTCCTTCTTCCGAAAGGCCTGCAGCCTTCTCCCCACGGTCTGCTGGACGATCTCCAGACCCTCCGCGTCCAGTTCCTTCGTGAGAAGCAGGATGGCATTCAGCACGTTGTTCTGTCGGGACGAGACAGACACTGCTTTATACAAGCACGTTAGCGCCAGCCCCGAGAACGGGGCACTTGATCTTCCACGGGCTGCTCCTTCTAGGAACTCCACCACCACTGCTGCCAGCAGTTTGCAACAGGCACCTGCACCTACGGGGACAAACCAACCCCCCCTGAGGCCGAGAGGGGCAGAGGCTGCCTGGGAGGAGGCTGACAGGAACGCAGGACAGACTCGTCCACCCAGTCCTGCACCAGCTGCCCACATGCCTCTGCCTCCTGGGCACCCTCCAAGCTGGCTCCGGTAAGGAAAAGCACGTTCAGCTGAGCAGTGGCCCTCCCTCTCCAGTGTGAATGTGTGTAGAGTGGGAAAGGATGTGTCCCCACTGCTCTGAGGCAGAGAATCCCAACAGCAGCAGCTGGAGGGAACCTTTGAAGGTCCCCAGCCCAACCTCCAACCAAGGTGGGACCGCTGCCAGCACCACGCAGCAGCTCTGTCAACCCACGTCTTGAAAACCTCCAGAGGGAGATTCCACAGCCTCCCTGCGTACCTTGTAGGGAAAATGTTTTTCCTAACGTCCAACCTGAACATCCCCAGCTGCAATCTGTGGCCAAGTCCCCTTGTTTAATGTTTTCTTTTCCAGAAAAAAAAAAATAAAAAAGAGGAAAAAAAAGAGGAAAAAGGCCAAGGCCTGCAGTACTCATGGTACTGCAAAGGAAGCTAAAAGCATGAATGAATGAAACTGCGGGCAACAACTAGTGGAACGAGGCAGAACATGGTCCAGATCTGGCTCTGGCCTTCCTGTGCCAATTGAAGCGATGGCACCGAGCCCAGCACGCAGCAATTCCCGGCTGGGCAGCCAAGATCCACGAGGTTCATCTGGGGCTAAACCACTGAGAGGGCTGAGGAACCACCTAAGCACTGGATTCGGCAGCCTCCTGTCCCCCAGCTGCCCGATTTGTACGTGCTTTTAGCACAGCCCCAACGTAAGGACACGTGTGCTTATGTGCAGACAGATGGAGAGTACAAACCCCGCCAGGCTTCCTCCGCATTTGGTGGAAAAAAAAAACCAAAAACACTGCATGGCGTCTTAAGGATGAAAAGCACTTGGGTCTTTAAAGATACTCACTCTCTTCTTTCGGCTGCAGTCTGTCGCTCGAGGTGAAAAGGAGGAAAATTTGTCCCTGGGAACAGGCTTCATACCGAGCTGCTCTCGAATTTTGCTGAAGAAAAAGGGAGGAAGAGCAAATGTTACCAGGACCAGATGGCAAAACCTGACTCTGCCAGGCCAGTTCCCTGCAGTCACAGGCAGCCACGCAGGGAGTATCCAGCCGAAGGACTCAGAGCACGTCTATTCACACACCGCCACTGCCTGCAGAACGCAGCACCCCGAGCAAAATTCCCCCCTGGAGTACGAGCCTCACGGTCAGAAGATGAGACCAGGCGTGCTGCCACCAGGATGCTGCTCTCTCCTCATGCCTGAGGCTGGCTGGGACTGACCACATCGACACGTGCCACGGGCAGACGTGCACCAGAGCACGCTGCAGAGGAGCTGAGCGGGACCGGACAGGAGCTCACCCGCCAGCGAGGATCCCCGCGGCTGGCAGTAAGCAGCCAGCTACAGAAGAGCCGGTTCTGCAGATGGAGAACCAGAGCCACAAGCGCCACTACCCCAGCACGGCTCCACCACGCTGACTGGAACAACAGGAACCCGCGCCAGCTGCCGGCCTGGCCGCAGAGTATTGGGCTTGGCTGGCAAGGTCCTTTCACCCCGCCCCGGAGCTCAGCCCGGGAGGCCCAGCAGCTCACTTTGTCTCCTCCAGGCTGAAGTTCAGCAGCTCGCTCTCGGTCTCCGTTGTGGACTCAGCAGCACTGGGCTCAGCGGACTCGGGGCAGCCGTTCCCCACGCTCCTCCTGACCGGCGGGGCCGTGATCTCCTCCCCATCAAGCAGGGCCTGGGACAGTTCCTCCTCTGTCACGGCTGCAAAAGCCAAAACAACAGCCTAGAGCCTGCTGCAACGAGCTCCAGCAGCCCAGGAAGACGGCACCCGTGACCAGGAATGTGCTGCTGCTGCAGAGCTGCACGACGGAGGCTTCACCCAACAACTCTCCTTTGTACTAGCCTTTTGCTTTCACCCTCCTCCTGCAGGAAAACCCACACAGGAGAACACTGGTGGCTGTCAGCAACCTCCCAAAAGAAGGAAGGTATCAGGGAGGGATGCAAAAGATTCTTCGCAGGCTCCAAAAGCCACCAAATTACTGCCAGCAGGTGGAAAAGCTCTTTTTCTGTAACCGCAGATCCAATTACAGAATCCATCTTTGGCCAGAGCAAAGGAGAGAGCTCTGGAAAAACCACTAATTAGCAGTACATTCTCGGCTATAATGAGCCTCTTTCAGTCCCACGAGTGCTAACTCTGGAGCTGCAGGGCACAGAAGGGAGAAAACAGCTCAGGAGCGATGGCTCCCGGGGAGCCTCTGCCTGGCTGAGCCTCACCAGCACGGAAGGGCCAAAGGACAGGCAGCACGAGGAAGCAGCACAGGGAAGCAGCACGGGGAAGCAGCACGCCCCTGCTCTCCAGCTTCGCTTCCCTGCCAACACCCACCTTGGTTATCGAGCTTCTGCAGGCTGGGGAGGTTGCGCAGCACCGTCATCCTGTAGCGGTGGGGGTCCGGCCCGCAGCAGGGGTTTTCAGACAGCCACAGCACCCTGAGCCGGGGCAGGTTTTTGAGGTAGAAGAGCTCGTTGAGGCTCCCGATGTTGTTCTTCCTCAGGTAGAGCTCGCTCAGGTTCTGGCACTGGTTGAGGGGCTCGAGGTCCGAGATGCCGTTCACGCTGCAGGGAGAGCAGGGGATGAGCCCTGGGGTGCCCACCCTCCCTCACCACACGGCAGCTCTTCAGCCCCTTTTCCTGCACCAGCTTCTCTGAGAAGCCTCCCAGAGAAGCAAGGGCAGCGTTAAGGAGTTTCACAGGGAGCAGAAAGGCAGCATTTCGTCTTGGTAACCAGAGGAAAGAATTAAAAAAGCGGGCACTGCTCTCTGCTCAATGACAGCTTTTGGTTCCCCGGCCACCCATCACACTGACACCCTTTGCTCCAGCAGCTGCTCAGGCCAGGAGAACACACTGAAGGTTCCCAAGCCAAAAAACGTAAATTCAAAGACAGCAGAGGTTCTGCGTGACCCCCAGGACAGATGAAGGACAGGAGAAATGAGCTTTGTGAGATCTCAGAGGCATTTCAACCAGCCTTCTGCAAGCTGGCCCCACATGGAGGCCCTGAAAATCCCATCTAAACCCTGCAGTATGACTTGGGGAGCAAAAATCCTGAGACATTTGAACTGCTCTCGAAACAGGGACTGTTTTCTCAGGTAGCAAGGGAAAAGGTGCAGAGGAGTGAGCTGAAACATCAGCATTTCCACATCTCTGCCACTTGAGGAATGGGGCAAGGACAGCCCGGCAGCTCAGGGACACAGTCCCAGAGGCAGTAAGGAACCAAAGTCCAGGACGCGGCCCCACGAGGCACGTGAGCTCCTCCGCCCTCTCCAAGGCCGGCGATTTGGCATTCACCTGAAGGAGATCACCTCGACGTTGGGCAAATCCCGGCATATCGAGATCTGGGCAGGAAGAGAGAGAAGCAATAAGCGGCACTCCCAGGGAGAAGTAAACACACACAGCGATTTTAACTGCACCCAAGCGAGATAAAAGCAGGAGAAGGAATTCAGGTTTGCTTCAATCCGACCCAGGCACCACCAGAGGGATTTGCTGCCGGAGCCAGCGTGGATCCAGCAGCTCCTCCACCCCCTGCCCCATCAGCATCCCGCTGCTCTCCTGCGCTGGCTCCAGGACAGATCCGTCCCTCTTACCGGGGCAGCCCTTTCCTACAGATAGGGTTTGTGTGCGTGCAGGCTGCTGTCTGGTATGTGGGCACAGGCGGGGGCTCGCTGGGGCGGGCGGGTGCCAGCCCCGAAGGCTGGAGGCCAGCAGCGCGGTACTTACATCGGTGAGGTGGCTGCCCCTGCGGGAGGAGAGGGGTGTCACGGGAGGGCTGGGTGGCACCGCACCGCCCTGGCATCAGCCCTCTGCCCACCATCCCCTCACCTGGGGGACAGCCCCGGGCCTGTGCTGTGCCCCCACCACGTCCCTGCTGTCCCCACACCTGGGGGACAGCCCCGAACCTGCCCCATGCCCGACCATGTCCCATCTGGGACCCTGAGGGGTGTGTGTCACCCACCAGCCTGGTCTGTCCCCACCCACTGCCTGTCCCCACCCACTGCCTGTCCCCATCCCCTGCCCAGTTTCCAACCCCATCCCCTGCCTGTCCCCATCCCCATCCCTGTCCCCATCCCCTGTCCCCATCCCCACCCCACCCTATCTACTACCCTGTCCCCATCCCCTGCCCTGTCCTCAGCCCTGCCTGTCCCCATGCCTGTCCCCATCTCCTATCCCCATCCCCTGTCCCCAACCACTGTCTCCATCCCCATCCCCATCCCCATCCCCACCCCTATCCCCACCCCCTGCCTGTCCCCATCCCCGTCCCTGTCTCCACCCCTATCTCCTGCCGTGTCCCCAAGCCCTGTCCCCGTCCCCAGCCCATCCCCGTCTGTCCCTGTCCCCATCCCTGTCCCTGTCCCCGTCCCCCCCCCACCAGCAGTTCAGCCGCCGGACACCATCGAGCGCGGCGGCCTTGGCGCGGGCCAGCACAGCCCCGCGGGTCAGCCTCATGGCCGCGCCGCGCCGCGTCACGGGGGCGGGGCCACGCGGCGAGGGGGCGGGGCTTCTACCACCGGGGGCGGGGCTTCTACACCATGGGGGCGGGGCTTCTGTACCCGGGGGCGGGGTTTATACACCCGGGGGCGGGGCCTCTACATCAGGGGGCGGGGCTTCTACTGGGGGCAGAGAGAAGGGGGCCGAAAAGCTGCGGGGGCTCTGGGGAGCCCGCTGCAGGCGGCCGGCCGCAAGGAGGTGAATGAAACGGCAGGGCCTGGGGGAGAGGGAGAAGGGGAAAAAGCAGAGAAAGCCCCGAAAAGATGTCAGGGGCATTGCCGGCAGCGCTACAGCCACGCGTAAGGCTCCGGGTTTTGAAACAATGACCCAAGTGGTGAATCTGGGAGTTGTGTAAGTTATATTTTAAAACAGCTGTGGAGGAAGGCTTTTTTTCAGCAGGTAATAGAGGAAAGAAAAAGTGCAGGGGAAAAAAGTGGAATTTCCCTTAATTCCTGATTTCAGGTGTGTTTGAGTGTGTAATAATACATCCACCAGCACAGCTTCTTTTTAGGAATGATAGAATGAAAACTACTTCACAGAATTTCTAGGTTGGAAGAGACCTCAAGATCATCGAGTCCAGCCTCTGACTTAACGCTAGCAGTCCCCACTAAACCATATCCCTAAGCTCTACATCTAAACATCTTTTAAAGACTTCTAGGGATGGTGACTCCACCACTTCCCTGGGCAGCCTGTTCCAATGTCTAACAACCCTTTCGGTAAAGAAGTTCTTCCTAACATCCAACCTAAAACTCCCCTGGTGCAACTTTAGCCCATACTTGGTGCATCTCATGTGTTTTATCTCTATTTTTTCACTTCCTGATTACCAAATTAGAGAATTACTTGCTAACGAAATTTGTACGCGCTGGCACAACACAAGAGAGCAATAGGTCTTGTCAGACATGCCCAAAATGTGCCGTTTCAGACCTCTGAGCCAGAAGGATGACCTGCCTGTGGCTGAGCAGCCTTGCATAGCTAACAGATAACCATGTGCAGCTGGAGTAGAGGAAAAATCCACTCCCACGAATAATGCAAGAGGAGGAAAAATAATTATTTTGACACATAGAGCTTTGTGATGTAAAAGGCAAGGTGGTGATGCTCATTCAGGGGTTGATAATAACTTTGGCACTAAGTGAGCAATAAGCAGTAATAACTAAGTGAAACGTGACAGATATTCCCAACCTACCACTATTCAAAGCAAAATTTGATGTGGGGAGTCATATCTGACGTATACAGATACACCTAGAGGGGTAAATTTGACACAGGGAGTAGGATTTAGGCATTTATTTCCCATGAATTTCACCAGCTCAATTTCTTTCTTTTTTACTGAGGCAGCAAAATGTTTGAAATCCAAGTAAGGTGGAAATATTCCCCATATACTGATTTTTTCTCAGATAGCATCCCCGTGAAGTCGCATCAGAGACTGCACACATTCAAGTCCCACGTCAACGACATGCAGATTCCCCCTCAAATTCAGATGCTTTCAGCCAAAACCCTCCACTGCGCATTTTGGGTGAGTATTACGGTTTCTAAACACAGCCCAGAATTTCTAGGTCATGCTCCTGAATGCTAAGTGGCTATGACAGCTCATGTCAGATGCTTCTCAGTACAGGATGTTCCTTCTTCCCTTTGTTACAAGCAGCACAGAGAGAAAACTGATAATTTTGGTGAGCTTTTCAGTGATTCAGTAAACTTCGGAGCTGCTTTCTGTGACCACAGCCCTCCAGGCCTGCTCATGTACAGCACTGACTGTGCCGCAAGGCCAGACGACTGCAACGCATTGTGATAAAACCGTTAAGAAGCAGCGTTAAAAAAAGCTCTGTGGTATCTTTAAACCAGTGAAAGCTGAGGAAATATCACTCATCTTCCTCTTTAGAGGTTGATATATTCATCTTCATGTTCTGGGGCTGGGAGGGAGAGGGAAGGCAGCTGAGCAGCCTGCAGCTTGTCTCTTCTCATGAGTGTCAAAGGCAATAAAAAGGGAGCTGGGCCAAAAAACGAAAAACGGAGCTGAACAGCCCCTGGGCGTTTCAGGAGCCATCACCTGGAAATCTGCAGAGCTGGAGCTGCTCACCACCCAGCAGAGCTTGCCGCTGGCCAAATTGCTGCCTTTGCTTTGCTGCCTAACATTTTACTGCTGGGGCTCCCAGCTGCCACCTTTTAAATCTGTGTGGTGAATAACCAGAGGGAAAAAAAAAATAAAAAATTTGAAAGATACCAGGCCTTCCAGCTTTCTGCCTTGCTGCCTGTTTAATGGCAGGCCACGCGCACAGCATTACCCCTACTCTCACTACACAGAAAAAGTGTTTAAGTGAAAAAAAGAAATTGTTGTTTTCGTGCCAGGTGGAAGCAGTAGCAGAGGGGGATCTCGGCCTTCAGGGGAGGTGTGTGGAGCAACTTGTGCCATGGTAGGTGCCAACTGGGACCGACCCCCTTGTTCTAAACACCTCCACCATCACACAGCCCCTCTGCTTCCAACAGCACTTGGTAAGTCAGTGCACTGGGGTCAGCGTTTTGAGTAGTGTCAGTTCCCTCCATTGCCCGATTTTGGGCTCCCTGTTTGCTAGATGCGCAGGCAGAGCCGCGTTGCCCCTGTAGGGACGGATGGCGGTGCTTTACAACCACCGCGCCTTGCCCGCGCCTCTGAGGGGGGACGAGGGTTGTGTCTCCCCGCAGATGCACCACGCAGGGGTTTTAGGACAGGTTTTGTGAAGGGATTTACGAAGGAACGACTGAAGGGCTGAGCCAAGGTGCTGTGCTGATGCTGTGCTGCCCTCGCGTGGGTGTTTCAGGAACATCCCAGCCCTCCCAAACAAGCACTGTTCAGCATTTCCTCCACAAAACCCGATGCGATCACAGCCATTTTTTAACCGTTCCCGTAACAAACACGCCGTCTGGCGAGGCGGCTTTGCTTTAAAGGCAGCGGGGGACCCCTGAGGGGGCTGGGGACGGAGCAGGAGGGGACACACGGGGTGGGGGGCGGCGGGCGGGAAGGGGGGGGGAAACCTCGCCTCAGGGCGGGCATGGAGGGGGGCGGGGCTTATTGTAAGGGGCGTGGCCTCTCTTAGGGGGCGGGGCTTCCCTCAGCGCGGCCGCCGGGGTGGGCGGGGCGTGGCGCGCGCGCGCGCCGCACGTCACTTCCTCTGCGGAGAGCGCTGGCGCCGGGGACGGTCGGGTGGTGTCGGCGCGGCGGCGGCGTTGGGGAGCGGCGCGGCGGGACCATGAGCGACAGCGGCGAGCAGAACTACGGCGAGCGGGTAATGCACGGAGCCGCCCCGCCCCGCCCTGCCCCGCGCCGCCCCGAGGGCAACGCCATCCCCCCGAGACGCCCACAGCGCTCCGAGCCGCCTGGGCTGGGCGGGGAGCGCCCCGCTGGGGGCTGGGGCCCGGCTGGGCTCGGCGGGGGAAGATGGCGGCCGGTGGGGGGGGGGGAGGGGAAGGAGGGAGGGGGGCGCGCGGCGGGGCCGCCCGGCGCCATCTTGGGCTGGTGACCGGGCGCGCCGAGAGGGACAAAATGGCCGAGGGCGGGCGGGCCGCGCCGCGCCGCCTCTGCCCCGCCGCCAGCGTGGCGGGGACGGGCTGGGGGGCGCGGAGCCTGCGGGATCCTGAGGGATCCTCGCCCTCCAGCCGGCTCCCGGCAGGTCGCCCTGCGGCGCTGCCCCCCCTCCCCCCCCCCCAGCCTGCTCGCCACCCTCCCGGCGCAGCCGCAGCCCCGCGGCCCGGTGTCCGGGGCTCTCCTTACACGCAGGCGGCGCTGGGTGTGCAGCCTCCGGCGGGTGGCCCCGGGGAGCTGCCCTGCTGCTAATGCCGCAGGCGTGCTGAGCTTCACGTTGGTAGCCAAATCTGACAAACCCATAGCTCTTCTTTAGTGAACTGGGCTCTGATTTATTTTTTTTTTTCTACCACAACACACAAGTGCACTGCAGGGGTCGTTCCTGGGTTTTGTCCTTCTCGGCATCAGCCTGTAGCTTTTTAGCTCGTCGCAGCATCAGAGGGAGGTGTGGAGGTGGCAGGAAGTTGAGAATCTGAACCTTGGCTAGGGCCCGCAAAAATACTAAGTGCTGATTTGCTAAAATATCAAATAACCATCCTGGGAGAAATTGCTATGCCTTGTAGTGTTGTTCTTCGGTGAACGTGGCACTTCTTATTCAGATTCACTCTGCTAGGCCTCAGGATGGGAGCGGTACTGCTTTGGGGAGGTTAGGCTAGAAAAATTTGGTCTCCTGGAAGCTGAACTTGATAGGTGGAATTGAACACTGAAAGACTGCCATTGAAGGATTACGGACATGTTCTGCCCCAGTCAATCCCATTTGCACTGATACCGCTTCTAAGAGCGACGTGAAGATCCATTTTCAGTGCAGGGAGCGTTCCTGCTCGCGTGCTCAAGATGGATTCCTGCATGTTAATTAAAAAAGTTGATCTAATTTATGTCGTGTGAGTCAGGCAGAAAACCTGCTTAAAATGCTAGCCTAACTTTGGTAAAGCTTCTCATGCTAACCCGCATTGTATTTGCAATTAGGATGAATGCAAATGTTAAAACCCTTATTGTAAAGTCTTTTAGAAACATTTTGTATGGGATACTAGGACAGCAGTTGCCCCATACTCTTCTCTATTTTTATCTTCTGTGAATTTTATTTTTTTTAATCATGGGTGGACAATTTTCATCATGAACAAGGCTTAAAATAAGCTGCATCTGCTTGTTTAGAAGAACGTTATTTCTCTGTAACTCAACTTTTGTGATTCATAAATAGGTAAGTTGTGTACAGCATACTTGTGTTTGTAGAGCTACAAGGTAGGACCGTTTAGCTACAAGCCTTCTATTTCAGACCAGTTGGGAGTGGCTTTTTGAATATTATTACCAGTGTTGTACATCCTTATTTTTTGCCTAGTTAAGGCTTATATTTTACTGAGTCAATGCCTTTCTACTTCAAGCTGGAAGCACTAAAGTCTGCTCTTCGCAGAGTAGGAATGCTGCTTGGGTAAATAATCTAGGATATGACTTTACAACTGTCTGTTAAGCTGTTCCAGGTCCATGCTGCCAACAAGAATTGTGCTCCTGAAAGTGTGTTCCTGCTTTCTCCCTTGTACTGCTGTTTGTGTAGTCAGTCAGATCTGGGAACTGAATCAGCTGAATTTTTTTCTGATTCCATTTCCAGCTGCGTTGGTTTGCAGACTTGACTTGATGATGTAGCCACAAGTCCTAATGTCAGCATTACGGGGATGAAGAAGAAATACCAGGTGCCATCCCAAATAATGGGATGTCCCGTTTTGGAGGCAACTTAACCTTAAACTGACTTTATGGCATAGGTTAAAAAAAAAATCCCTGTCAAACGATTTTTCAACTTATGAATCATGGTGAGATTAAACTAGAAACTTTCTTAAAAATGAAGAAACCATAGATTTCCAATGCTGCCAATACATCAGATAATGGATTTTTGATAGTGCACTGAAGAAAAAGGCCACTTTTTAAAGACAATTTTGTTTTCATTCATCACAGTTGTGCTCACTGAGATGTGTGTAATTCAGGCATGGACAGGTTGGAAAGAAGGGTGGCTGAAGTCTTTTTTCCAGTATTTGCAAGCTGCAGCTAGCCAGTCTCATCCTGTGAATGCGTTAATAGTAGCAGTTGTTACTTGGTATCTGCCTGATCAGAAAGTATTTAATACAGTATCATTTTTTTTTTTTGTCAGAAGCACTTTAATGTTACAAATACTCATTTTGTAGATCTACAAAATAGTACTAAATTGTGGCCTAAAGAAGCAACGTGGGCAGGTTTAGAACAGCCTGATTGATAGCTTGGTGCCACCAAGGGGGCAGGTCCTTCTCCCTGTGCCTCCTTCGTGAGCTGACGCTGGGTCTCACCTCTTGGTGGCCGATTGAGCACCCTGAGCAGTCAGAAATCTGCTTGTTTTTTGCAGAGGGGTTGTTCTGGCAGCTCAGCGTGCCCAGCCGCTCACCGGGTCGGCGTGGCAGGGAGCCGGGCTTGGCGCCGAGGGTCTGTTAGATCAGCTCTGTTTTCCAGAGCACCCTCCTGTCTTTTTTTGGTGGAGCTTGGAAACCGTTCACTAAATCAAAACATTTAGGCATTGCTTAGAGTTTTTTGAGGGCAGATAATAGTTACTGAATGGCACATCCCTGGATTTACCTTGCATTAGTACTGCTTCTTGTTTATAAATCGGCTCTAACAGGGGCCTCGGCAGAACGCTGCTGTGTTTCTTGTTCTGCGGGCTGCTGCCAAAAGGCCTTGCTCTGCTTTCCATCTGCGACACGGATCCCCAGCCCCCAGCAGCGACCTGGTGATCGCGTGCTTCGCAGCGAGAGGCAGAAGCTGTTATTTTTTTGTTGGATCAGCTGCTAGATTCAGTACCAGCAAGGTTGAACGAGTGTCAAGTTAGCCCCCTTGCAAATGGGATGAATCTGGAGTCGCGTTAGGTAATGCACGATGGGGGGCTCTGCCTTTTGGAAGACAAGTGGGAATTGCTCAATCCCTATAAACTTAGCTTAAATCATAGTAATAATTGTGTTTGACTGTATTTTAAGTTGTGAAGTAACTGAAATCTGTAACTTGCATTCCCATGAGGTTCAGTTGGATTGCAGAAGTACCCAAAAAAAACTCAAACCCTTGGACCTCATTTACATACCTTACAGCTCCTCCTGCCTGTGGAAATTTTTATCTCCTGTCCCCAAAGTCATTCTGCTGTTGTGGCTTTCCATGCTTAGAGGTTACTGTAACCTGTCCTTACAAATGTGCTCAGAGGTATTAAAAACAGTCTGTAATGCTGCACGGAAGATATTTTAGTATGCCTAAAGTATGGAAATAATAATTTGGAAACCACAACCCTGGACTTCAGGGCTTCCCCCTGAATTCCAGTGGGGGCTGATGACTGGGAAGAGCTGCAGGTGAAGATCAAGGGGTCTGGTGGTTGTTAAAATCCTGCACTTCAAAAAGTCAAGCTTAGAAACACCGGCTGGCTATTTAACGGTGAGCACCGGCTTTGATCCGCTTCCAGAAGTGTTTGCATATGGGTGGGACAGAACTTTTTCATCTCTTTTCTTCCACATGTCATGACATGAAATTGTTTTGCCTTTTTTTAAAGCTTAAAAGTCTCAAAGAGCAAAAAGTAGAAAAGGAAATCACGGTGTTCAGAACCAAAGCAAATTGTAACTGCTCTCCGCTTCAAGCCAAACGGGGGAGAGGCTTGTGTGAACCCTCAGCAGGCATCAGTCTAGTGGGGCACACACCAAGTGCAGGGTTTGCAGGCTCCTGGTGTAACAAAATTTGGATAGGTGAGGTTTGCTTGGGGGCAGGGTGGGGAGGGTAACAGCTTTGAAACTTCAGGAGCTGTTACCAGTCTCAGTAATATCCAGAAAACTTCAGGTGCAGCCTTTTGAGGCTGGAAGTGAGGAGGAAGTGATGTAAGCCTGTAAAATGTGACAGAAGGTAAGGATTTTGGAGAAGGGTGGTCCAGAAACAAAATGCGAAGGCTGAAAAACAGGAACATTTTGTAAAGTTTGAAGTTGGTAAAGGAAAACAAGCCAGCTGTTTTAATTTTCTATTTTAACACACAGGTGTCTTCAGGTTTTTCCTAAATTCCTTCCTCTGATGCTAGGCATCCGGTTTCCCCACACGTGCTAACATAACATAGCAAAGATTATCCTTTTAAAAAAAAAAACTATCAGCGAGATGAAGACTTCAGTCATTTGCTTATGTGAATACCTCTTCACTATATTTCCTCAAAGCTTATTGACTTCTAAAAGCTCTGAAAAGGGCGCTCATGGGCAAGGTGCTCCCTGCTGCTTCCCTCCCGCAGCACCGTGCATTCCTCGTGTCCTTCCCAGCCTTAGAGCTGCTGTCTTTGGGCATCGCTCCTTCTGCCTAGCTTCAGTCTGCCAAGAGTTACCTCTAGTGAATGGAAGTAGTTTTCCTCCACAGCAGCTTAGCGCTGGTTTTCATCCATTCTTCAAACCTTGCTTTGTCTAACTCTAAGATTGCTAAAGGCTTCTTGTGGCTAACGTCATGCATTTGCTCAGAACTCAGCTCCAGGCATTTATTTTTTTTCTTTTGAAGGTAGTAATGGATTTAGGGTAAAGTCGTTATTTGTAACTTAGTTCTCGATGCTTGCGCTGCCCTCTGCAGGGTTTGTAAGTGTGGTGGCTGTCGTTTAAAACACTTCCGTACACAGATTGATAAAGATTGATAAAGCCTTGCCGACTTCGCTTTATTTCTGTTGCTCTCGGTATTAATTCAAAATCTGCTTCATCCTGCAAGTTCCTCCACCCCAACTGGTACCAGCATGGTAGGCAACTGCCAACAGCTAAACGTGATTGTATGTCACATGGAAGTGGTTTAAGCACAATTAAATATTGGTTTAGCTAATGAATTTCTGGATGCTTAGTCTGAAATGCCTATAAAGTTGAGTGTTCAGATTTAAGAGATGTTACAGAGATAAAAACAAGTGGTTTGGAAGAAATTCTGGTAGTCTGACATTGTTAGTAAGCGCTCCTGCTCGGACTTGTCACAAAACTTGGAATTGTTCCAAATAGATTTTTGCCGCTGACTTTTAAATTTCCTCTGAGCTCTTGAAATAATACCTCCTAGGGTGTTCACGCCAAGTGTCTAAGCCACGTGACTGAAGTTGAGCATTATTCTGCTTCACAAAAATCCAAGCTGAGAGCGCTGACTAGGTTAGGTCACCACCAGAGTTGGTTGCAAGCACATAGCAGAGCAGAAGGGCTGCTGTTCCAGCGCAGCGTGCGAGCGCTTTGCACAGAAGTCTGGTTTTGCTCGGGAAAGCTCTCCCTTAGAAGCTCGAGCCCTGCGCCTGTAACCAGCCTTGCGCGGGCAGCGTAGCCGTGAGCGTGCTCGTCACAGCGGGCTGCCAGCCTGGAAGGCTGCCCCCGGCATAACACCGAGTGAAGTCGCGGGAAGACCGAGCGCGCTGTGCTTCCTGCCTTCCAGATCCTGGCAGCTCGAGGCGTCTCTGGCCGCAGCAGGGACTTAGCTTGGCTTACAGCACTTCTTGTTGATTTTGTCTAAGTGTGTGGCTGGCAAAGTACTTGAGTTTCCGAATGCTAGAATCGATCAGTAGACCTTCAGTTGATCTGTTGTGCACTTGCTGTTAAATGCAGGCATAAATAGCGAATCCAGCTGCTTAGTGCTTAAAGTTAAACTGAATTGACTGAACCTGTTTATAAAATAGTAGGGAATTCGGTAGATTCAATTCTTGAACTGCATATGTAGTAAAAGTCCGCAGAACATTTTTTTTTCTAGTTTCAGTTTTGGCACTAGATTTTATCCTGGAGTTTTTAAATATTCTTCATCCTGTTCTTTTTCTATTAAGGTTAATGTTGAAGAAGGAAAATGCGGAAGTCGCCATTTGACAAGTTTTATAAATGAGAATTATTTGAAGCTCAGGAATAAGTGAAGCTGAAATTTGAAAAAAAAGAAAGTGAATGCATGCTAATTATCAGACCAGAAGTCCCACTTGGTAGAATATTGAGCAATTTGTGTGAAGTGGGGAAGATGAAAGAAGTCAGAATTTGAAACGGAAGAATGAAGAAAAGGAATAAAAATGAAGTTAAGATAAGAAGTAATCTGGAATCTGAAAGCACTACGCTAAGTAATTACTAGTCTGTTTATGTGTCCCTGTATATTTTGCTAAACATGCATGCATTATCTGTTTAATAGCAAAAGTATATGCAGGGTAAAGAAGTGTCTACCAGGGAAAAACTTCTTAAAAATCTAGGCAGTTCTAATGCCAACTGCCCGGACACATAGATATGAATTTTTACCATTTATTTCACTGGAGCTTGTTTACAGACCTTAGGTCAACCAGAACTTGTATACAAATTAGGCTTTCAATATCTGCGTGCAGGAATCCCGTTCTGCTTCCAGAAGCGGAAGTGCTCATGGGTCTGGCAAGTCGGGGAGGCACACCCCTGCAAGATCTCGATCTAAGGAGGATTCAAGGCGTTCCAGGTCAAAATCTAGATCCAGGTCTGAATCCAGGTGAGTTTACTTTTTACCTCTTCCTCCTCTTGCAAGTCAGTTGTCTTTGGATTATTATGTCAGAGATGAACTGAAGTCCTCTGTAGCCCAGTTCTGTTTGCAGAGGTACCTGGTGATCTGTGCACGCGGAATGCAAAGGGGCATGTGTGGTTTCTGGATTTGAAAAGCTAAACTATTGAGCTAGATCTTTGCAGCTTTTTCTGAGAGGTATTCTGCTACGAAGGCTTGTATCTCTGCTGAAGTAGTGTGTAGGTGCCCTGCCTTTTAAGTTTATCTTAAAAAAGAAAAAAAAAAAAAAAAAGGCTAGCTTCTGAGCGGAAAGCTCTAGGGGCTCTAGATCCTAGTTTTTCTGTGTTAAAATAAATTAGTATATCAGCATATTTTACGCTTCAGGTCACCTTAATCTGAAGTGTTTTTTTCACTGGAAGCAATGATGCTTCCAGAGTAGTTCATGGTATATTCCACGAGAAAGATGCAGATAAGTATAATAAATGTGAACGTCAACTGACATGTCTTACCTTTTAAATATGTGTTAATTCAACTTGAAAACTAACAAGCTAGAAAAACTCGAGACAGCTTCCTAAGTGCTCAGAAAAGTTGTGGAGAAAGTAGCTTAATTACTGTCATTGTTCCACAAGTGGATGCTATGAAAATGCCTTTTGGGCTGTATCACCAATCCTTACGCTTACCTGTTAAACAGGCTGTACGCAGTGACAGGATTTCTCTTGAAACTGCTAACAGGCTTCTAACTGAGACATAAAATGTGCTGAGAGCCTAAAAATAAGATGATAAACGTCACTGCTAGCCACTTAGCGTTGGACTTAACAGGGGTGTTGTGTAAGGGGTACGTATTTAAAAAGAAATGAATGGAGAGGCAACGAAGCCTGTAAATGGCTGAATGACGTTATTTTTTCTGAAGAGTCTAGATAATGCAGTGCTGACTACGGAAATAAATGTGTAGGTGATACCTTTAGTCATTCGTAAGTGTTCAGAGAAGAAAAACAACCAAAAAAAGCTCGGGTTTCAGTGGTGGGGTTTCCAGCTGAGCTGCTCACAATACATTTTTGTGTATGAGCACTGAATTAGGCTTACCAAAGCCTGGGGGTAAGGGTGTGGGAAGGATGACATCTCTGGAAGACATCATGCAGTCGCCCATGATAGAAAACAGTATTGAATGCTGTGTTTATCCCTGCTTGCAAGATCAAAATGATCAGTTTGAAAGGCTTTTGTGAGAAGGTAAACACTTTGGAATTTTGACAGCAGAGAAATGGGTTTGTTTTTTCGGTGTATTTCAGGCACAGTCACAAGTGTCAGATTATGCACTTGAGAATCCCTGCAGTGGGAGAACAAATGTCAGGTTAAATGAAGAAATACTTGGAGCTGCTAGCATCAGTAGACTCCTAGGACAGCCTAGGAAAGGTCTGGTCCAAACCCGAGTTCAAGACAGAGTCAGCTGGGGGTTCAGGTGGTGTTCCCAGGGCTTTATCTAGTTGAGTTTTTAAAAGCTTTGAAGGTGGAGACCACACATGTTCCTTGGCCAGCCTTTTGCCTTTTAATGTGGCCAGCAAGTCAGGACAATCCAGCATGCCCTTCTGCACCCCAATCATAACCCCTTGGGCTTCTGTGGTCTTTCCAGCACTGTGCTTCCCACTTGCCAAATAACTACCTAGGAGTGCAATCACACACAGACTGCAGTCTGAAGTGACCAGGCAAATCACTTGCTCTTGCAAGGACTCCTTTAAATAGTACCCGGGCATCTGGCACTTTGCTTTTCGATGAACAGCAGTAGATGCTTATGTCTACGATGGCTTCCTGAGCATTTAACAGCTGTCTGCAAATTCCTGCAGCTGGAAATACTGAAAGTATGTTGCAGAGTTAATTGATTCGTTAGCAGATTTGAGCGGAATTGTGTCAAGGCATGTGTTTCGAACCAATATACTTGATTCTATTTTCAGTGCCATCACTCATCTGGATGTGATCACGAGCAGGTCACCCAACTGGCTCTCACCAGAGATAACATTGTGAGATCTTTCATATTTCGTGGTAGCTTCCATCGCAAATATATTTCTGAGTCACCAGCTTCATAAATTAAACTTTGATTGACGATCAAATCTGTGTCCTGGCGTATTTATCAGTTGGGGTGTGGACATACTTGATTAAAAAGTCCAAAGCTGTTCTTATTGAAGTTTTCATCCGCAATTTAGTGGAAACCCTGTGCAAGCTTGTTCTGTGTGTTCATGAAGTCTAAACAATTCTTTGCACCTAAGGCAGCAATATAAGCAGTTCCTATTTAACATAAGCCTTGCTCTCAGTGTTTTGTGTAGTTTAGGAGGGTCCAGCTTTTGTTTACTGTAATGGATGCATACTGTAACCTGGAACATCGGTTCTGTGTTTGTCTTCAGGTTTTCTTCATCAAAGGCTGAAATGTGGCTTTGTGTGTGTAGAGCTTCACTTACGTTCTTACTTCATTGTCTTTGTGTCTTAGGGAAGTTTTCTTTTTTTTTTTTTTTTTAACTTTGTTCCCCCAAATCACTTGTTCTTTCTACATACATAAGTGTTGTAAGGGGTCCAGCTGAAGTCATTTCTCTGGGACGTGCATATGTGCTTCAGGTCAAGGAAGACAAAACTAGCTGGCTCGCTTCTGAAGAAGTCAAAGGCATTTTTTTGAGGCCTGTAATGTACAGAGTGTATGTCCCGCAGTTTGGCATTGTGGTGACATTTACCTGGTGACAAAGCCTGACAGTGGAAGAAGCTGTTAAATGCTCAGGAGAATAAAAACTGGTTCACGTTGAGAGCAGCATTCATGCTGGTGTAGTGGTTGGCTTACTGTGAAACACGATTCTGCTGCAGTGGCTTCTGGTCTCAGTCAGCTTCCACAAACAGGGGCAAGGCAATTAAGGTGTAAAGAAGAGTATGTAAATTAATATTTTATGACTAAGAGCCTTTGAATATTAAACTGTTTAGTGTACTTCTAAGCCTTGCAGCAGCTTTCTTTGTGGTTGCCTGACATGCAGATTAGTGACTCCAAACAGCAGACCACGCTCGGGCGTAATATTCCAGTGTAAGTGCCTGCCCAGCTTTTCAGCAAAGACTGCCCGTGCTGGGAGAGCTGAGGGAAGTAGAAGGAAATGCAGCGTTTGTGACCTCAGCTCCACAGACCTGGTGCTGTCAGAGAACACTTCCAAAGAGAAGTGGGCCAAAATTAAGGAGCAGTTGCACCTTTGCCTAAATACATTTGAAGGGTGAACATATAAACATTTATGAACAGCTGATGTTAAATAACTATTGAAATACCGTAAGGTAAATAAGCATTCTACCACTTAATTTCTTCAGCCCTCTTATGTGCTGTTTCTGATGTGTTTAGCAGATTCCTGTGCTTGTAAATATGCACTCACAAAAATATATTTGCTTTTCCATGTCACTGAAGGCAGTGTTATTCTGGAATAAGTAGAAGTGTGCAGCTCTGCAATTGTGCATGTTCAATGTGAAGCCATATTTACTGTTTGCTCCTGTTACATTTTTCTGCTAAGTCTTCCAGAGAGAACTCTCTCAGCTATTTTAATTTTACTTAGACGCTACTGTAAATGCTGTGGATATTCAAAGCATGTACTATTTCAAACCAAGATATCCTTGTTAGAAAGTTAGAAGCTGCTGAAGAATTAAAAGCTAATTGAAGTGTATGTTGAGGTTACTGTTCTGCAGTAGATACGCTCTAGAGCATCTACAGTAGTCTTAATTGTAAAGATTGAGTGGTCAGGCCTTGAGATTAGTGACTAAATTGATTACGTCTTAATTGTGTAGTGCCTACCACAGGTCCTTAGAAAATGGCTGTTTAGACTTTGTGAGTAGCTGTTATTTTTGAAGGGTCCAGGGAAAAAAACACGACTTTTTATTTTTTTTCCTCAGATCTAGATCAAGGAGGAGTTCCCGTAGACACTACACAAGGTCACGCTCTCGTTCCCGCTCTCACAGGAGATCCAGAAGTAGGTCATACAGTCGGGATTATCGGCGACGACACAGTCACAGCCATTCCCCCATGTCTACTCGCAGGCGCCACATTGGAAACAGGGTACGTACCCTGCAGAGGAGGGGAGGAGGTGTAAACAGGCTTGAGTACGTCTTGAAGTCACTACATTCATTCCATAGGGTTTTCCACAAAATCATTCTGCTTCCTGCACTGGTCTATTTAAAAGGTATTGGTGAGGTTAATTGGCATTTGTTTTTTTGGTAAACCTTGGATTTCCCTAAGTTTGCGTAGGAACCAGTGCAGGCTAATATCAGGATATGTGCTGTAATAAACCAACAGCTGTATGCAGTGAAGGGCAGAGGCAGAGCTAGGAGGGAGGATCATTTGACTTTACTTGAGAAAGGCTGGAGAACTAAAATATTTAGTTAAAAGCTGTCTTGACATTCTCTTTATTAAGTGAGAGCATCCAATCCGGCTTGATTTTAGCTGCTGAGAGTCTCAGTTGACAGAAAGCAATGTACTTCATGTTAAAGTTAGGGGGCAAGTGATAACTAAAACGAAGATGTGATCCAGGCCCTTCTCTGTATCCATAGTCAGTAGTCACCCACTCTCTCTGGAGAGAAGACTTCAAGTACAGTAACTTTGTGTGTTCTCACTATAGTTGGTACAGGAAAAATGCAAAGTATTTCTGTGAAAGGGTGCTTGTGTATCTGTAGGTTTTATTGTAATAGAAGTGTATACTAGCAAACTAATCCAACCTCAATCTAAGCAGTGTGTTGTTGCTGATATTTTCAGGGACTCAAGTTTGTAAAATATACCACATGTTGCAAATGCAAGCATTTTTATTCTGATCTCTCTCTCTCTCTCTTTTAGGCAAATCCTGACCCAAACTGTTGTCTTGGTGTATTTGGGTTAAGTCTGTACACCACGGAACGAGATCTGAGAGAAGTTTTCTCCAAGTATGGTCCAATTGCTGATGTTTCCATTGTGTACGATCAGCAGTCGCGGCGTTCGAGAGGATTTGCATTTGTGTACTTTGAAAACGTTGAGGATGCTAAGGAAGTAGGTTGGGGTGTGGGCTGTATGGCATGTTTGCTGGGATGTATGTTCTGCCCCAGGTTGTAGCCTAGGAAAGCTTTCTGTTTGACCTTTAAAGTGGCATAGGAACCTTCTGTGCTAATCCGTTTGGCTAGATGAAATGATCATAATGCAAGCTAATGTCACAGTATCTTATCTTCCCTGCCTTCTCAGGGCCTAAAAAAAAAACTTCGCACCTCATAATAAATGTCAGTGTCTTGGTTCAAAAGATATCTTCTGTGTACCAGAGGAAACAGTGAAAGGGCATGAATTCTGGTCCCAGTGCAGGCTGAGTTGTTGTATTAGTCACAAAAGCAATCTTCAGCCTAGCATGGTGCAACTGTGCCAACAAGAAAAAGAAAATAGAAACACATGTTCTCTTCAAATTATGAGATGGAAGTTCTTCCCGAGCTCCACGTGACCCTCTGTTTAGTATTACTGCTTGGAGTGCACCAGACTGATATTGCACAGTTCTCAAACGCTCAGGTGCCCTGTAGGAGCTTTAGCATGCATCCTGCTGACTTGTAGAGCTTCAGAAGGAAAGTGGGGGAGTCGTTTTTTATGGAAAATAAAAGGCCAGGCAAATATTTCTGGCATTCCTGGTCTCTGCAAGTGACTGCCTGAAACCCTAAGGGACTGGGTGAATCGAAGTGGTGTCGATACCATATAATAGATTACCAAGTGTGCTTACAAGTGCTATGGAACGGACATGGGAAGGGGAATACAATTCTATTCTCGGGCCTGCCTTGGATGGCACTGTGTCTGTGGGCTGTGATCAGGTTTATCTTCTGCGTGAGTTCTAATTCTTACCATCTGGGGTGTCTTTTTTTTTTTTTTTTTTTTTTTTTTTTCCAAATTCAGCATAAGACTTCCATGGTAGGTTGAAGCTTTGAATGTGGGCTATGCTACTTGGCAGAAAAAGAAGTGGTTTCAGGCTTTTTACTTCGAGTTTGCTTATGGCTCAAATACTACTATATTCAAGGATATGGTTGATTTTGAGAATGTCTTTGAGGGGGGGAAAAATTAAAAGAGCACCAATACGTAGACTTAACGTCTATGTATATTCTATGTTTAGTGTTCCATGTTGGAGTAGTTACGATTTCCCTACACAAGCACTTTCAAAGGCTCCTCTTAATCATGTTAGAAACAGTTAATGAAACAAATGGTAAATTATGTTCCTCTTAGGCATTTCACGCAATGTAAGTCACCTTTAAGTAATTACTGAGGCTTATATCCAGCTAGTTAGAATGCCTTAAGAGTTTATGTTCAGTATGTAAGTATGGGGCATGTGTGAAACTTAGACTTGGGTCTTAACCGAGCTCTTCTGAGGACTTTCTAAATATTTCATGCAGTGGTTAGGAGCTTGTGTTGGTACTAAAGTTCATACCTACAGCTAATTGTATTTTTATCTCTGCTTAGGCAAAGGAACGTGCCAATGGAATGGAGCTGGATGGAAGAAGAATCCGGGTAGACTTCTCCATTACAAAAAGACCTCACACACCTACCCCTGGAATCTACATGGGAAGACCAACTTAGTAAGTTACCTCCTGATTTTTTTTCCTAAAAAAATAAGGGACAGGTTATATTGTGTCCTGTATTTTAAAATAAATAAAACCCACAGAACACCTCTTGTATATATTCCTTTGAGACCTGTTTCTGTGTGTTTTTCCTAGTTTATCAGGCTTTTACGTTAATGTGCTATTCTGAAAGTTAGTGTCTACATGTAGTAGTTTGGTATGTGGGCACAAGAAGAACATACGTCCTTGCTTCTGGCTTGCATGCAGCGCAGTAAGTGGATGTTTCAGTACTGGGAGCTAAAATATGAAAATCGTTGATGCCTAATCATATTTTTAACAAGTCTCCTTAGGAAGAGCTGTGCTAACACTGGTGTGGCTGTTTGGCAAAGCCTCAGAAAACTAGAAACTCAGCTGATAAAAGAGATTCTTCAGATTTATTTAAAAAGGAAAAACTCACATGGACTGCTATCAGTAGTAATATGTATCTTTCTACTCTTTAGTTATAAGGTGTTTAATTTATATAGCACTTGTCAGAGACTGATGCAGTGTCAGTCTGGATTGCAATAAGCAGAAACCTGTGTTCATTAGTTATGCCAAAACATGAGTTATCTAAACATTTAAGTCTGCAGTAAGAATCTTTGTTAATTTCTAAACTATTTCAAGTTGTTTCTGATTAATGGATGTTCCCCTACGTGTTCTCAAATGCTAATGGCTTTGCAAGCTCTAGTTTTCAAGAGTACATCAACAAATACTATTGTGCAGCTTTGCAGTTTACCCTATCCGAAGTGTAAACATTTGACGAAGTTTCCAAGAATGTGAGTTGTTTTCCCAAGTGGTTTCCCAATTGTTTTCCCAAGACTCTCAGCGTATGGTATTGGTGGCTGTGTAGCTGATGTTGTATTGATGCTGTAAGCTTTTTTTTTTTTTTAATAGAGAAGTTCTTCTAAAATAAGCTTTCTGAGAGTTAAAAGTGAATGAGGAGTTGCCACAGAATGGAATTCCTCTTGTGCCTGCGATATCCAAAGGTTAAGAGGTTTCAGACAAGGAGGAAAGGAGCAGTCTTAAATTCAAGCATTTTAAAAAGCAGTCTTAGGTAGATCTGTCTCCATCTGCATAGGTGGGAAACACTCAGCCATCACTTAAACGGTGAGGACAGGAGGTAGTCATTTAAGCCAGTTAAAATGGTGTGTACTTGACTGGATGCACTGCGAACAGTGCTTTATATTTTATTAAATGTAATTCTCTTCCATTACTTGTAGCGGCAGCTCTCGACGACGAGATTACTATGACAGAGGATATGATAGAGGATATGATGATCGTGACTATTACAGCAGATCATATAGGTGAGGCAATATTTGTAATTCTGGACTACTTTTTGAACTGTGCTTTCTCATCTATGTTTCTACCTTCAGAAGTATGCCAATATGTTTTTAGGCTCATCTTAATTGTGGTTTCTTTGTACAAAATCTGTACCAACGAGGCTACTTGGTGTAAAATAGATTAGTGGGAGATATACTTCGTGCTGTTTAGCAGGAGTTAATGCTTTTTTCAATCATCAGTAAGTTCTGAAAAACAAAGTAACATTCTCTGTACTCTTTTTTCAAAAAGAATTCTTTGATTCCTCTATTACCATTAAAATGGTGGCAATATAGGTGCTCATTAATATTAGAGTTTGTGTTATAACGCCAAATTACTTTCTGAGTGTAGTAGACAAAAAGTAGGAAGTGGTCACCAGGATCCCCTGTTAACAGTAGACATTTCAAGCACTGCCAGAAATGAGGAATCAGAAGTTGGAAAGTGACCTGTTCTATACTGGACACTTTCATGAAAAAGTTTTTTTTTGTTGTTGTTGTTGTTTTTAGCGTGCTCTTGTCAGGCTGTGTGTAGATGATCTACTTGAGGGACTTGCGTATCTTACTTCTGTCTGTCTTCAGTCCAAACTTAAGTGTTGAACAGTAGCTAGCTTCACCAAAAGAAGCGTGAATGTTCAGGTGGCAACAGATTGTCAGAAGGTTGGTGAAGTTAGTACAGAATCTGTTGAAAATGCAGTTGGTACTTCATTGGTTTTGGAGACAGAGCTCACTTATCTTCAGCATTCTCCATTTTGACTGCCGAATGAGCTTGTCCCATGTGAAATTCCCAGAATTTGACTGGGATGCAATTAAGTCGGACAGCAAGATGACAATTCATTTTTTCTGTCTGTAATTGCCCAATGTTTAAGAATGTCACTTTAAATGGTTGCGGAACCTTTGTTCAGTACGTGCAGCAGCACTGAGCTGTTTGGCTAGCTGTAATATGTCGGCACTGGGTGCGTTTGTGACCTGCCTGCTGCCAACAGCGCATTGGAGACGCGTGCGTTTGAATTGCGTTATCCTATTACACCTCAAAGATGATGAAAATGCTCAATTCTGTGATCCTCCTAGCATTCAGTACGCTCTTCTGTTCCTTCCTACGTGTATAAGAAATATATTCTATATGCTTACATTGGTATTTGTGTGGTGATCCTCAATCACTGAGGGCAGCTGTCTTTCTTACCCCTCCTTCTACTCTCAGACACTTTCTTCTTACCTTTAGCCATTGCTTCTGTTTCTCACCTCCCTGCCTTGCTTGTCTGATTTAAAGCAGGGGCCTTGTTTCTTCAGGTGTTTCAGCCCTGCTAGAGGCAGGGAGAGGTGCTCCACCTCCTTACAGTGAATGCAGGAGACACAAGTGTTCTGCACACAGCTCTGGGAACACAGGGTATTTTCTGCCTCTATACATTTCCCTACTGTGTCAGCAGCTTTGAGTGTTTTGGAGAACTGTAGCAGGATAAATCTGACTAAGCATACACCAAGACTTACTGGTTTTGCCTTGCCAGCTGTTGCATGTAGGCTTTCATGAAGTAGCTGTGACACAAAAGTGTATCTTTGACCAAACTTTGTTTATTTCAGGGCACTAGGTGCAAAAACTTGCCCAGGATAGTTACTGCTATAATGCCTAATTTCCTTGCTGGATTTCAATTCATTATTTTTAGGACATTGCGTGAAGCAGCTCCATAAAATGCTGGGGAACAGACATGTGTCTTAAAACATAGTCTGCTAAACAGTCCTTGAAATCTGCTGTTTGTTGCTTGTGTGTTCTTGAAATGTAATTTGTTTGAGGTTATGGTATGACAAAAGTCTTCTGCTACCAGGTGTTACCTTTTGTTATCCCTGATGGTGCATTGTGGCTCGGATCTTTGTAAAGCATTATCAGAAGTTTGAATTACTTCACTTCTGGGTGTGTGCTAGTCAGCATAGTTGCAGAGACTGATAGTGAACAACTGATAGTGAGGAGGATGTGAATTAGGAGAGGAAAAGCACACTAATAAGAAGAAGATGGGCTACCTCAGTTAGTGTACTAGTTTGTGTAGTGTATCAGAATTCACAGCTATGCTTTGGTTCAGCACTTCGAGGCAGTCATGCTCCAGGCGATGTTCTGACTTTCCTGTGTGCTCTCCCGTCCTGTGTCTGTCGCGTGAATTAGGGCTTTGGGGGAGAAATTCTCAGAGTATTGACAGGTCCAGCAAGAATGATTTCAATTCCCTGAAAAAAATCAGGGAATTTTTAAAAGCTTTCTGCAGAAACTGTCTTCTTGGATATTGATACTGCAGATATTGAAATCTAGCAGATAAAGATTGAAAATAAGCCACAGATACGCATGGCTACTTAACAAATGCCATGGTCTGTACCAGTTAAATACCTACTTCTTATCCTGCAGGTGTTGGTTGAAGGAGAGAAGAATAGTGTTGCATGTAAAAACGTGTAGATACAGAGCTTAGTGCCGTGGTTTAATGGTGGACTTGGCAATGCAAAGCTAAAGGTTGGAGCAGGTGGTCTTAGAGGCCTTTTCCAACCTCAGTTAATTTATGATGTGCCATGGGTGTTCCTTCGACAGGAAAGGGTCTAGGGGAATATATAAACTTAACATCTGTTTTGTACTCTGCCCCCAGAAAATCAATTGGTAACAATTACTTTGCATTTTCTTTCTTCCTCGCCTGCTGTGTAGAGAAGCCTTAAGGGCATTTTCAGGACAGAGTTCTCATACTAAAACTTTAATTTCCCCATAATTTTCCCCATGTTGCTGTGGGATGCTTAGTCTTGTCTGGAAAAGTGTCTGTAAACTGAAGAATAACCTAAGAAGTATGCACACTGGCTATCTACCAAATGGGGAGGGAGGACTTCTGGAGGAAAAAACACGAAGTAAAATAGACCTGCTGATCGGAAATGTGGTGGTTTTTCTGTCTTAAAATTACAGCCTTTTTGAGCTGCTGTGAGCCATCTGTGGTGGTCATCCCTGCTCTGTAACGCAAGCTTGATGCAATCTCCTCCCAGTAATGCTTAGCTGTATCTAAATCTGTGGAGGTACTGGACTGGCCACTAAATATCCTTCAATATTACAATGTATTGTTTCAGTTCTGTGCAACTTCTACTGCTGTTTTGAAGATGCCCTTGTTTAAGCGTGATTAAGTGAAGTGTTAAAATAAAAGGGTGTCTGCTTTGCCCCTGCCTCAACCTTGAAATCAACTTGCTCATGTTTCCTCAGGACAGCGAACTGATCTCACTGCTTTAAAAAAATTAAATAAAAAAATTGCTTGCTTGGAATGGGTAAGCATCTGAGAACAGGAGTGCTCTTAGAAGCAAAGGCTCTGTACCAATCTCAAACTGCTGCTCGTTGGAGAGTATGCCCTTGTAAAATACAGCAATGGGCAGCTGAGCGTGAGTCCTCTCTTAACTGTTCCTTGCTACTGAATTCAGCCAGCTCATCCCAGTGATGCAAAAATGAGTGTAATGAGGAAGTAATTTTGTCCAGTGTAGGTACCAAATGCTTTCTTGTCTTCACATCATTTTCCTGTATTTGACAATACTTTTGCTTGTGTGGCAATATTTTTATTACTTCACTTTATAAATTTTTAAAATTGATCTGCTTTTGTCTTCACAGAGGAGGTGGTGGCGGCGGCGGAGGAGGATGGAGAGCTGTTCAAGATAGGGATCAGTTTTACAGGTACAACAGGAAAGCTGTTGGTGTCTGGTTAACAACAGAGATACTCATATATGGTATTTTGGGGATGTTTGAATCCAGTCTTGGATAGCTATAAACATACTACAGCAGTCGGGTGGCTACTGAATGTTTGCCACTTCGCCGTGAGCAGTACAATTTATTTCAAAGTTTCCCTCATCAAGGGGTGAGGTTAGTATAGGGTCAGGTTAGTGCAGCTTTGCACAGGAAAATCTTCTGATCTATGCCAAGAAGTTAATGTCCTGAATGGTTTTCTTGAATGACAATTTAGGGGATTAGTGGAAATAAGCAAGGAAATGCAAAACTTTTGCCTGGATTGGAAGAGTATCATAGAGTTGAAGGTGGGATTTGGGAGGTGGCAGCAGAGAGTGCTGTTCAGATCAACTCTTCATCTAGAACAAGTATTTTAATTTAAAAGTTAAGGTGTGATTTGGCTTACTCTGCTTGTTTGGGATGCTCTTGGCTTGAAACACAACACTTGGACACAGTCAAATGCACAAGAGAGCATAATTCCTTTATTAGTCAAAAGTAGTATTAATCTGAATGCTTGCTCAAAAAAAGGGTAAGAAATTTCAAATGTTTGCTCTGTTATCCAGTATAAATGTTGATCAGCTCTTCATGTGCTCGTTAGCTTCTCCTGATAGCAGGATTGAGAGATACCCACTAAAAGCTGCTGCCACTCATCTGCCACAGGCTTTAACGAAGGGATTGTTTCTGTTCCTTTCTTCCACAGGAGGAGATCACCATCCCCATATTACAGTCGAGGGGGCTACAGATCTCGATCCAGATCTCGATCCTATTCACCTCGTGAGTAGTTACAGCTCTCATGTCAAAAGCAAATTTCCACTTTGCCTGAACTTCTTCCTTAGCTTTTCTATCCCCTAATAACTTCAGTGTGGTTGTTTTTTTTGAACTACGGTTCCCTTTAAAGTTTCATTGAGCAACTGGCAACCTTGAGGGCAGAGCAAATATTTAGTTTGCAACAAAATAAACTAGGTAACACCACTTTTTCTTTTTTAAGAAAAAAAAAGTCTGAAGTAGCACTTTTTTTTCTTGGGAACCCAGTTACGACAGCACTTTGTAGCAGATTGACAGTTTGGTTGAGTCTAGGACAGCAAAGCCAAATAGTCAACCCTTGCAGGTTCTGGTACTGGAACTAAAATTCCTGACAAGTTGCTGAAGAGAAGGCTAACTCGGTCTGGGACCTAAGTGGTGCTCTTCTCCAAATTGCGTTTTTGCACGGAGGATAAAGCTGTGTTTTTGCAGAAAGTTAATAAAACACAATAGCATTCCTAGCATGCTCCCTTTGAAATGGATACACCCTGCATGACTAGGTTCTGTTCTCACCTTTACCATTTGTGTCCAGATGAAAACAAGTGTAACTGCTTTTCCTGATACATGGGGAAACTGGCTTCAGCCTGTTACAGTGTGTATCACATGCTGAAACATCAGCCCTGTGCATATATGATGTGAACTGGGCTTTTTCTTCAGGAAGAAACTTCCTGACAGAAGAGTACTGACATCGTACTTTGTTGTAGACAAGTTCCTCATAGCTATTTAATGAAAAAATACAAGACACTGGGCACTTGAATTTGCACATTTGAGGCATATCTGTAAAGTTAGGTATGGAACTTGTAAAATCCGTTGATGCTTGGAAGTCTAATTGTATATATTGTTTGTTTTTTTTTTCAGGTCGCTATTAAAGCATGACATGTAGAGGAATTTCTAGCTACAGCCTTTGAGTTGAAATTGCAAGTTTGTGGACAATATTTTTATTGTCTCTTCTGTTTAAACAAGTGAACAGTGCCTAGTGAATAGGTGACTTTTACACCTTTTATGAAGACTACTTCTGTGATGTTAAATGCTGTTTCATTCTGCATATTTGTGTAGTTTGGTGCTTCGTTTCAAGTTGTGTTTTGAAAGGAGTATGTTTTGCATGTATTTTTTTAGTCTCAATTTTGACTCCTGAAAGGTTTCTATTGTAAAGACAAACTGTTCAGTTAGTTTTTTCTACTGATTCCAAGGTATTCTGAAGATCAAAACCTGTGTAAAATGCTTTCAAAAAGTGAAAAATAAAATAAAAAAGTTTGATTTTTTTTTCCTACTTACTTTTTCCAAGTCTAAGTTACGTATTGAAAGGGGACTGCTACACTTACTTAGTATTCCATAACCAAACCATAGCAAAAAAAATCCAGAAGTAAAATTCACACTAAGTTCGTGTTGTTGGGTAATTGCTTTCTAGGTGTAATGCTTCAGGTCTGTAAATCCAGGGTGTAGGGAAGTCCATATGAAACTTGTACAGTAGCAGGAGGAAGAAACATTGTTCAGTCACACTGTAGATAGACATGGAGCAAGACTTCTTGTAAACTCAAGTTAATGCTGCTGAGCTTTGATTGAGGTGGGTGAGCCGTGAGATTCTTTATCCCACGTATGACAGAGACAAGTAAGGAGCCCTCAGAAATGGTGGTGGTTGTCTTTGGAAGTAGATAACCATACATTTACAAAAGGCAATGCCATAAGATTTAGACTGCTTAGATTTCACTTCACCAACAATTGTCCTTTGAAGAAGTACATCTTTATCTGCATATGTGAGTAAAATGCTGGATGCAGTATAACTCAAGTGCTGCTTTCCTACCAGTTTTCTCCATACAATAGTCAAATGTACCCTTTTTGCTTACTTGGATTCATGATCATCATGCACCTGCATGAAAATTACGTTTGAGAGTTGAGAGCACTGTTGAACTAGAACTTCCCTCAGCCAAGTAGTGCAGGTGATCAGCTCTCACACTTGTCCTCGTTTGGATTCCTTTTAAGCACTACTGAGCAAAGGCTTTCATATGGCTAACTTCAGGAGGTCACACCAGAGGAGAGGATCCATGATCAGAAACTCGCAGAACACAAAACGTGGCTGTATGAACTGCTGTGCTGGCACTCAGTGAGAAAGAGAAGTGCCACCAAAGCCATTGCAGGTCAGGATTTAAGCGGTAAGATTTATTACTGTAAGCTTGTCATACTCCCCCAGAAACATGTAATCTGTGGGAGCTGCTCTAGTAGTCCTGTCAACCTAACACAAACCAAAGGCTTTAATTCAGCAGGTACGTGCATAGCATCTGAGCTATACCCCAGTTCTTTTAGGAACAACCAATTATTTGCTGTCCTGTGAAGGACAAGTTGAATTTCAGGTTCCTCATAGGTATTTAATGAAAAAAGGCTATTTTTTTCATTTTAAAAACTGGCACTGGATCACTCATTTTGGTATTCAGCTATTAAGTTACCTGTTACATTTTAAAAAGTCTGGGCAAATACCATCTTACTGCATAGTAAGTCTGTGCAGTTGGATCTATGATCTGATGTTAATACTACATGGTAGAAAATGCATTGACCTTTCCATGTTGGTTCACAGTGAGCGTATTTCATGTGGATGCAGCAGTGTACTCATTTCTGGTTATATTCCGTACTGATGTAGGAGAAAAACTTGCTTTTCCATTTTGCTCTCAGAAGGATAATTTGTCAAATTCTGTGCAATTGCATGAAGTGAGGCAGCAGGCTGGAGGCTGAAGAAAGAAGCCCTACCTGCTGCAGCTTTGCAGAGGGCAGGAATGCTGGCACCAATATGCTGGATGTTTGGTAAAGGGAAAATTCTGTAGATGCTTTTTTTAAATCCATTTCAGTTTTTACTGTGGCTGTAAGAACTGACAACAGGCTTTTAGCAGTAATTACTTCTAACTGAAGTTAGTGGTAATCCTTCCCTAACCCAGCTGACACCTCTGTTTAAGCTTCCCCTGGAGCATGTAGCAACATTCTAGGCTGGAAGCTCGTGCGTGGTTGCTGACCCACTGCACCGTGAATCCCTGCACGAGGTCCCTGCTCGGTGTGGCTCTCAGGGCTGTGGTTACGGACACAGGAATGAGTTATCCCTGCAGAGGTGGAGTCACCGGGTGGTGCTGACCTTTGCAGAGCAGAGGGAGGCTGTTTGTTCTTTGGACCACATTTTGTTAGTCATGATCTTCTACTTCCTTTGACTCATTAAACAGGGGGGTCGACAAAAGCAGAGTCAAGAACATGTGTCCTCCGGTAAGCTTCTTCATATTTTAGTAAAATGAGGATTTCGCAATCTGTGGTGCAGTTCCTGGCAGCTGAACTCATCTGATGGCTCGTCGCTGCCAGAAGGGTGTCCTCCTGCTCCTACCCCCCACTCCTCTACCTGATAGTTCTGGGAAGACCTCGATCCCAGCGAGGAGGATCAGCTGAATGCAGGGCTGGTCAAAGTGTGTTCTCCTGCACTGCCTCAGCGTTGCCATCCGAGAGCCTCCTCTCTGTGTGCTTCCTGCTGCTGAATCACTTGAGCTGCTCGTCAAGCCCAGAAACCAGCCCCATGCGAGATGCTCCCCAGCGAGCGTAATGCTGCCCTGGTAGGCAGGGGTGACAGATTGCTGTGGTATGCGATGCACTTCGGAAACACGCCTGAATCACTGCGGGATGTCCCCGTGCCCTGCCAGCGCTTCACACAGAAATTCACCCAGCGGGGAGAATCCTCAGCTTCAGGAGAAGCCGCCTGAGCAGTGGTGATGCCTCTGTGGACCAGAGACTGCAGGAAAGGATGGGAACGCTGTGTGGGACAGCCCTGGCCCCTGCCACGGTGGGGGCTGTGAAATGTGGGCGTTTTTCTGCTTGATCTACTGAGAAAACTCCTCCAAGCCCTGCGCAGGTGCTGCCGGTGGCAATCAGAGCAACATCTGTCGGGTGGATGTGAGATGCTGTGCCCTGCGCTGACCCTCCTTCCTGCGGGACTGCGGCAAGCAGCAAACCTTAAAAGCACGTGGGAAACAAAACACGGCAAGGGAAAGGCTACAGAAAGAGCTGATGCCTGGCTGCTGTTTTGCTGTGCTGGGAGGAAACGAAGAGCTGCAGAGGCAAGGTGTGAGTGGGGGGAGGAGCTGTTACCAGCAGGTTTGGGGTTCCTAAAGAGGGTTTGGGGTCCTCATGGTTTCATGAACTGCTGCACATCAATAGTCGGTGCTTCCATGCACACAGTGTCCTGTCACAACTACGTAATTTGGATTTAGGTAGCTTATTTTGTTGCTCGTGTACTGTTTCCTGCAAACTTAGCACAAAATACAGGTGGCCACGTGTATCGCTTCCCCTAACTGCTGGGTGTGCACCTCTGGGACCTGGCCTTTGCAGGGTAGACTTGGTCCTACACCAAGATCACGTTGGGATAGTCACCAAAAGGCTTAGCCTCTTGGGAAAGAGCTGTTAGTGCATCACTACTGTCAGTCCATCATCCTCCTGTGAAAACCTTGAGTGCGAGGACTCGGCTGTGCTCAGCCCCTGCACAGCAGCAATGCCCAGAGAGGCTGCGCTCAAACCCTTGGATTCCACCTCTGGGATCTCCCCATGCTGTTTCATTCCAGCCTGGAAAGTAACTGGGTGGGTTTTCACTCGTGTTGTAGCAAATCGAGCAAGAATACACCACCATTTCTCTTTTTTTCCAACCAAATTTGGAATTTTCTCAAAGCGGGACTTATAGTGCTGTCTGCGAAGACCAACCCCATTTCCATAGCAGCTGCCTGGTTTTCTGCTAGGAGGTTTCTGAAAGCCAAGGGATGGTTATCAACGTGATTTTAGATTTCAGTTCCTGGTCTCTTCCCAGCACAGTGTTACCCTTGCAGTCATCGTCACCGTCGTGATCCTCAGCCTTGTGTAGCTCCGCTAAAAATACACCAAGATTTGGGAGGAACAAGGAGAGAAAGGGATGTTTGTATGGGGATTTCTGAAAATCCATCCTTTGTTAGAAACTTGGGCAGCAGCAGCAGTGTTTATCCGATAAAATCAAAGCTGAATTTCTCAAACTCTCCCTGGCTGTGCTGGATTCCCTCTGCCTTGGGTCTGTGGGTCCTCGACACATGATTCAGCTGTTTATTTTGGGATAAAAAACCTGGAATAAACCGTCTCCGGCCCCGCAGCTCCTTGGGCAGGCTGCAGCCTCCCTGCTGCACGTTCTGACACCTGAGGTCACCGCTGTGACTTGGCCAGAAGGAAAACATCAGTCACTTTGCAAGGGAACTGAATCATTTTGGGAGCTGGAGGGGTTATTTGGGTGTTATTCGGGGCTTTTTGTTTGACGCTGCCTCTCTGGTGGGCACGGCTTTTGGCCAGATGTTTGTCCCACCTGCTCCCAAAAGCTCCAGCCAAGGAATGTCCCCGGCTCCTTCTGTCCCGTGCCCAATCAACAAAAGCTCTCTTTCCCCAAAAAGTTTCCAGCTTTTTTCAAAGGAAAGCAGGGCCGTTATCTTCTCCAGCCTAAACAAACCCTCCCTCGACGTTCCTTTGCTCTCACCTGTTTTTTTCTCCATTTATCAGTCTCGCGGCTGCCTCCCGGACTTGTTACGCATCCGACATCTTTTCGGAGAGGCGTGACCTTGTGGCACACCCCACCTGCCCGTGGGAGAAGACCTGGGTCCTGCAGCACCTTCAGGACCATCGACCCTCAGCCCTGCCCCGTGCACTTGTTGCCTCTCCAACAATTCTCTATCGGTGCTCTTAAATCCTCCCCCCAGAGCACGTCTTGGCCGTCGCATTGATCGGGACCGAGCCGTCGTTTTAAATTCTTGCAAGGTTAACAAAACTCTGGGAAAGCGAGGAGGGCTGTAGGGACAGGAAGGCATCTGAAGAAAGGCGTCGAGTTCCTTCTGCAGAGCCAAAGCCGTGGGCAGGGGGATGAGCTCACGCGGGAGCTCCGTGCGCTAAGTATTTGGGCAGGAGGAGCTGAAAACGCGCCTTCAGCTTTTCTTTGCCAGTTTGACGAAGGTGCTGGGCAGGGACAGCCCCATCCCTTGGGATGGGAATTGGTTCCCTCAGTGTCACCGAGCCCTGCTGCATCGGCTTCAGCAGAAAGGGAGCAGAGAGGGACACACCGGGCCCTAAAAGCACCCCAAAAAAACAAAAAAAACACCAAACAGCTCCTGATGCTGAGCCCAGCAGGAGCTGCGCTGGGAGCAAAGAAGAAGAAATCGGAGGAGAAGGGATTCTTCTCGCTTTGCATCATCGCAGTCCAACCACATCTATTTTTGCAGTACGCATGGCATCAGGCACCCGTCACTGCTATTCCTACTCCATCCAGCGCATCGGCACCTCCGCATGACACGGGAGCGGCGGCGGCGAGAGCGGCAGACGGGTTTCGGCGCTGTTCGCCCAGCTGAAAATCCCGGGAATTCCATCGCCGCCCTTCACCCGGCAAAGGACAGCTGGCACCGGGGCACCGCGCTCCTCTCCAAGGACACTTGTCCCCTCCCGCCAGGCCAGCGTCGCTCGCGCACCTTATTTTAGGCTCCGCTCACAGCCCTGACGCCCTTCCACGAGGATCTGGCTTTGTCGTCTGGAGGAGACAGAGGGGGAGAAGTCAGCTAACCCGGCCGGCCGGGGCAGGTAGCGGCACCAGCTCTCGGTCCCTCGTTCCCTTGGGGCCACCCTTCCACGTGCCCCAAAGCCCCGGGCTGAGAGCAGGCAAAACTCGCTGCCGGGATGCCGGCCGTGAAGGCGCTGGGCTCGCACGGGGCGAAGGCAAAGCAGAGCTCGGCCAGGGAGGGGCCGCGCCGTTGCGTTTTCCAAAGCAGCACACTGAACACAGGCTTCCCTTTCCTCTTCCCCTCTGTTCTTTCTCTTTTTCTCCTTTCTCTTCTCTTTCCCTTCCCTTTTGCCCTGTTATTTTTTCTTTTCTTTTTCTTCTTCCGCTTTTTCTTTCTTCCTTCCCACTCCCTTCCCTGTCTTTTTTCTTTTTTCCCTCTTCCCCTTTTTCCTTTTATTTCCTTTTTTCCCCCTTTTCCTATTTTTCCTTTTTCTCCTTTCTCCCTTTTCCTTTTTATCCATTTTCCTTTTTTCTTCCCTTTTTTCTCCCTTTTCATTTTTTTCTCCTTTTTCCTTTTGTCTTCACCCTTTCCTTTTTTCCTTTTTCCCCTTTTCCTTTTTATCTTTTTCTTTTTACCAATTTTCCTGTTTTTCCCCTTTTCCTTTTCTTTTTTCGTTGTTTTCTTTCATTGACCTTTTTCTCCTCTGTTTTCTTTCCTTCTTTCCCTTTCCTTTTCTTGCTTTAATTTCCTGTTCTCTCCCTTTTCCTTTTACCTTTTTTCTCATTTCCTTTTCCTTCCTTTTCTTTTCCCCTTTTTCTTCCTTTTCCTACGTCCCTTTCCTTCTTTTGTTTCCTATTCTCTCCCTCTTTCCTTTCCTTTTTTCTTTTCCCGTTTCTTCCTTTCCCTTTCTTCTTCCTTTTACTCTATTTCCCACTTTTGTTTCCTGTTCTCTCCCTCTTCCCTTTCCCTTTTTCCTTCTTTTCCCTTGTCTTCCTTTTAGTTACCATTTTTCTTCCTTTCCCTCTTTCCCATTTTTCGTTTCCTGTTCTCTCCGTTTTCCCTTTCCTTTTTTCTTCTTTTCCTTTTCTTCCTTTTCCTTTCCCTCTTTCCCTTTCCCCGTTTTGTTTTCCCCTTTCCTTTCCTTTCCTTTCCTTTCCTTTCCTTTCCTTTCCTTTCCTTTCCTTTCCTTTCCTTTCCTTTCCTTTCCTTTCCTTTCCTTTCCTTTCCTTTCCTTTCCTTTCCTTTTTTCTTCCTTTCTCTGCTCTCCTTCCCTCTTCTCTCCCTTTCCTTTCCCTTTTCTTCCTTTCCCTTTTCTTCCTTTCCCTTTTCTTCCTTTCCCTTTTCTTCCTTCCTATCCTTCCCCCGCTCTCTCCCTCTTTCCTCTCCCTTCTTTTTTCTTTTCCCTTCTTTTTTTCCCCTTCTCTTTCCCCTTTCTTCCTTTCCGCTTTTTCCTTCCTCTCCTCTTCCTGCTCTCTCCCTTTCCTCTCCCTTCTTTTTTCTTTTCCCTTCTTTTCTTTTCCCTTCTCTTTTCCCTTCTCTGTTCCCTTTCTTCCTTTCCCCCTTTCCCCTTCCTTCCTTCCCCCTTCCTCCTTCCTCTCCTCTCCCCTCTCCCTCCCTCCCCTCTCCCTTCCCTTTGTTCCCCCCTCGCCGCCGCGACGCCCTGGGCCCCCTCCTCCCTCGGGGGGCTCCCTCCACGTGCGGGGCCGGGGCCGGGCCCCTGGCGGCGGCGGGCGGCGGGCGGAGGGCGGGGGCGGCCGGGCCGGGCTGGGCTGTGCGGGGCTCGGGGCGGCTCCTCCCGCTGCCCGGCGGCGGGGCGCTGTTGCAGGCGGCTGCGGGCCGGGCCGGGCGGGTGGCGCAGCGCCGTGCCCGTCTCGCTGCGCTTCTCTCTCTCCGGCCGCGGGGCGGGAGGAGCCGCGGGGCTCCCCATGAAGCGGCGGAGGATGAACAAGCTCTACATCGGCAACCTCAGCCCCGCCGCCACCGCCGACGACCTCAAGCGGCTCTTCGGGGACAGGAAGCTGCCCCTGGCCGGCCAGGTCCTGCTCAAGTCCGGCTACGCCTTCGTGGATTTCCCGGACCAGAACTGGGCCATCCGGGCCATCGAGACCCTCTCGGGTGAGCGGAGCCGCGGCCCCCCCCGGCTCCCCCCGCCGGGCCCCCCCCCGGCCGCCCCGCTCCCCCCCGGCCCGGCGGGCTCCGGCCCCGGCTGATTTTTCGCTGATTTTTTTCTCCGATTTTATTGAGGGGCAGCCGAGAGCCGGGCGACCCCCCCGGCCGTCCCCCCGGCACCCCCTCGCCCCCGGGCACCTTATTACGAGGTGCCCTGCCCCAACTCGCCGGGGGCGCCGAGCGGGGGGCGGCCGAAGGGGCGGCTGGGGGGGGGCAGCGCGGAGCCGGGCGGCGGCGGGAGACGGGGGGGGGGGGGGAGCTTCTCCGGGGCTCGGGGGGGCGAGGGGAGAGTCGGACGAAGGGGATGAAGGCCTGGGGGGGTCGCTGGGGGGTCGTCCCGGGGAGAAACGGGGGTTTTGGGGGGGGGCGGCGGCGAGCCCCGCCGCCTCTGAGCCCGCTGTCCCCGCAGGTAAAGCGGAGCTGCACGGCAAAGTGCTGGAGGTGGATTACTCCGTGCCCAAAAAGCTCAGGTGAGGCGTGGGATGGTGGCGGGGGGGAAGGTGGGGGGGGGGGGGGGGGGGGGGACGCGAAATGGGGGGGGCGCACGCCCCACGCACACGCGTGGGGGGGCAGCGGCAGCAGCGCCGGGTTTTACTTTCGCTACGCTCCGCCGCCGAGCTGGGAGCTGGGGGGGGGGGACGGGGACAGCGCCGCCACCGCCCCTGGGGGCTGGGGGACAGGGGGGGGCGTGGGACCCCCACGCGTGTTTTGCCCGGCCTCAGCCCCGACCCCCCGTCGTGGGGAGCCCGGGGCTGGGGGCACCCCGGGGCTGCTCCCCGCCAGCCCCGGCCGGGATCGGCTTCCTGCCGGGAAGTAACAGCCCCGGCACCCAGAGCAGCGGCACGGGGAGCGATAGCGGGAGCGATAGCAGCAGCGATAGCAGCGATAGCAGTGATCCAGGCGACAGGCACAGCCCCGAGCACCCTCCCGAGGATTCGCGCCGGGAGAAGTTGCGCGCCGCGGGCGGTCGCGTCCCCTCCGTCCAGCGATCCGGGTCCTTCCGTGTATTTTTAAAAATTATTTTACCCCTCTGTTTGTTTTTTTTTTTTTTTTTTTTTCTCTATTTTTTTTTTCCCCCTGTTTTTCATCCTTATGCCCGCATCTTTCCATCTTTCCCCCCGCCTCCCAAAAAACCCTCTCCCGGGGCGCTTTTCCTCCTCCCTTCAGGTGGGCGCCAGCGGTGCCGCTTTATAAAGAGCGGGGAACACCCCGACCCGCAGCCTTGCCCCCCAGCACCTCGTGGCAGCGGGGCCGGTGGTCCCAAATTCAGAGTTTCGGGGCTACGGTTGGTGCCGGAGACGTAATTTTGCAACGCGGTACCGGGGGGGGGACACACACAAACACGGCGCGTTGTGTAATGGGGGCTCGGTGGGGAGCAGCTCGTGCCTGGCATCACGTGTGCCGCGGTGGGATGCGGGCTCTGACAGCGGGATTCCTTCGGCGGGGAGCACGCGCGCTTTTTACCTCCCAACCAAGCAGGCGAAGCCTCCCCCCCGCCTCCCCGCCGCGAGGTTTCGGAGCTCAGTCTCCTCCGGCAGCCTCGTGCCGCTCCGGCGGCCGCTTCTGGAGAGCGGCAGAGGCAGAAAGAGGGGTTTGGAGGTGTCAGACCTCCACGATGGCCGATGGAAAGCAGGGGTTCGCCCTTACCCCCGTTCCCCATTGGGCTGCTGTGCTCGTAATTTCCCTGCCGAGTACAAAAAGGCATTTAAACAGCCCAGAAATAAATGCTTATTTCTTTGGCCGTAGACTGTTTTCAGCTCTCTCCAAGTTTTCTAACCCAGCCTGGCTCCCCAGCTCGTCGGCACCACGTTTCGGGTCTCTTTTGCTCTCATCCAAAAACCCAAAACTCCAGCCTCAACGTTAGCACCCGCGGCCGGCAGGGCCGTGCCGTCGCCTCGGCAGATTAAAGGTTTGATTTTTATAACGCGATTTTTGGCGTGGAGCGGAGGCTCACGTGGTTGTGTTGTAGTTTTCCCCTGCCCCGGGATTAATCTGCAGTGAATTATTTTTATTGCCTTATACATATAGATATCAAAAAAAAATATATTTTGTTTGTTTGTTTTCTGCGTGTACGTGCTCAGCACAAAACACTGGTGCACAGGGGATGCTCGGTATTTGCTGCACGGCGGTGGGGTTTGAGTGCAGTGCAGGAAGGGGATTTGATAAGAAATCAGCCCGAAAAAAAACACATCTGTGCATCGGGAACCTGCCGGGAGGGATTTCCTCGAGGAGCCTCCGAAGGCACAAAAGGACGCACGGTGCTGGAGGGAAGCGCAGGATTTGCCCGAATTTGTGCTTCACGAGTTAAAAATTGGTCAGTGCGCTGCAGCGCGAAGGGTTTGCCCTGCTGCAGGCATGATGGGAAATTACTGTGATTGTTTGGTGTTTGTATAAGCTGTGCTGTGCATCGGTGGGTTTAATTTTAAAAAAATATATGTATTTTTTTGGTAACGTCGGTTTGGAATTCACCGGGAACAGAGAATGTTGTTGTTTAGCTCCAGCCGGGCGAAGGAGCCCGGCTTCAGGGGTGTTTTGTGTCCAGAGCTGCGCCTCCGACCTCTGACCATCCTGCTGATGGGGAAAAAAAAGATAATAATAATTAATAATAATTAATAATAATCATCAGGATTGTTTGTGCGATGCTAACAGCAAAGCCCAAGCGCCCCCCGTGCAGGCTCGTGTACAAGTGCTGGCCGAAAGCAATGAGTTTAATCGGGAGCAGCGACGTGCCAGAGCCCCGCTTCGTGGCTCCCACGCGGCGAAATTTCCAGGCTCCGCATGGCCGAAGTGCCTTTTATTTTCTGCTCCCGCCGTCATTTTCCAATTTAACAATTTTCAAATGATGCTTCTGGAAAATAATCGGTTTGAAATGAGCTCCTAGGGGAGCTGCTGGAGCTCTCCGGTTCCAGCAGGAATTATCCTTAAATCTGTTAAATCGCAAAAAGGCTCGAGGCGGGGAGGGAAAGGCTGGCGTCACGGCTGGGATTTAGCGGGGTCGCTGGAAAACCGTCCGGATGCCTCCAGCACGCCTGGGACGCGGAGTTTGGGGGTGAGAAGTCAGCTTTGGAGCTCGGTGTTTTCCCTGGCACTTTGGGCTAAAGGCAGAGTTTTTGCCAGCAAGGTGTGCTTCTCCACAAGCGGGGTTTGCGCCCGTTTATTCCCACACCCAGCTGCATTTCACGCTCATCTTTCCATCGTCTTCATTTATAATTTATTTTGTTTTGTTTTGTGTTTGTTTTTTTTTTTCATTGCATCCATGCTGTAGCACTTCGGGTGTGCTTTCTGGGGAGGGAATAATTTTTTTTCTGTGTTTTTTTTTTTTTCCCCCCCCTACTTCCTTCCATGGAATACAAGCACAAGCTCTTCCATCTCTCCGCGGGCGTTATCTCCCTCCCTCATTATTGTTGTTATTGCTTAGTGTTGATTGCAGATGCTTGTTTAGGGGAGAGAAAACAGAAAACCCTTGTGCAAACTGACGCTTCTGCGCATTGCTTTGTCGGGAAAAGCCTCGAGCACGGATGATTTGCACATACGCACGTGTCAGGAGCGGGTGGGTTCATCACCAGCCTTAAATTCGGGGAAAAAACCTGCAGTTTTCGGTTAGTTTGCTCGTGAATAGCATTGAGCCTGCCGGAGATGTTTGGGGCATGGTGCGGTGGTTTGCTTCGGGTTGAAAATTAAATTCAAAGTGTTGAAAGTGCGTCGCTGAGGCTGCTGCTGTGGCCAGGGGCAACTTTCCTTGTTCCCTTTCCCAGGGGCGCAGCACGTGGCCAGGGTTGGCACTGCGCGATGAGCTTTAAAAACAGCATTTCCCAGGAATAACCCATTACCCAGAGCGGCAGCGAGCTGGGAGTTTCACAAATCAGGGTTGCATCAGGATTAGGGTTGAAAAAAATGCCCTGGAATAAGCTGGAGAGCCAGGGGAGCCGATGGAGAGCCGCTTCCCACCGCGCAGCCGGCGCGGGGACGTGCAGTCCGGCCGGGGAAGGAGGTTTGCTGGGTGTTCAGCGGTTTTATTTTTATTTCTTTATTTTGTTTTATTTATTTTTTTAGTTCCCCATTTTTAACCAGGATATTTGTGGATCGGATTCCTGCAATGGAAACTCAGGGGGGGATTTGTATGCCAGGAATTCGGGGTGGGCTGCAGGCTGCCTCTCGGTGACAGGAGAGGAATAATTGTTGTCCCCCCCTTGTGTCCCAACGCAGAGCAGGAACGCGGAGGGGTGTTCGCATTTGTTTTGTTTTGTTTTGTTTTTTTCCCTTTTTCCCCCTCTTAATCTTGAAAAGCCGTGACAGATGGACGCGGTTTCCCATTCAGCTCCCTCGTTAATACATCCCCAGGTCGCGGGGGTGCGTTCATCACGTGCCCTCCTTTCCCCCACCCCCTGCGCCCGAGGACAGGGCTTTAGCACGAATATATTTTAATTCCTTAAGAGCGTCAAGGCAAAGCCCCCGGAGCAGGCGCACCCGCGGTGCTCTCGGCCGCTGCTCAAAACTGGGGCAGCGCTTTAATGCTCGTCCATCCCCAAGCTGCTGCTGCCATCCCGGCAGCCAGGGCGGACGCAGAATTTGTCGAGGTGACCCCAAAATGAAACCGACGGAGGCAGGGAATCGTCAGCTGCTGTCGTCCGGGGGAGCGTGCTCGTGTCCGGCTGCAAATCGCTGGATGTGAGCAGTTCAGATGGGCGCGAGTTTGGGTACCGCCTGCTGTTTTGTACGATTTCGGTGGCATCATAATTTTTTTTTATATAGTTTTTTATTATAATCTTTCGCCTAGGACATTGGAGACATTTTTCCAGGTGGAGCAAAGTTGCTGGCGGCAAAGAGAGAGTTGTGAAACCCCGCACCTCCTAAATGCCTTAGCGACATTGGGAGGTTTTCACGAGCAAGCACTGAAATATTTTGTAAGGTGGAGGTGTGCAGATTGCCCCCTTCTGTTTGTTTCCCATTTCTCTAGAAATTTGGTTTTTGGCAGGAGCCACGGGGCTTTTTTTTAGCTACCCCGAATACCGATCCAACGTAGAAGGTGCTAAAGCCCGCTGATGGCTTTGTAACAGTAAAACAATGCACGGCGTGAATGGAAAAAAAATCCTCGTTTGGACAAAAAACCCTAAATAAAAAATAGCATTGGGAAAAACAGGAGCAGCAACGAGAGGGTGCTGGGGCTGCTCACATCTGCGCATCGAGGGCTGGTGCCTGGCACCCAAAGGGGCAGGGAGGGACCATGGCAGCATCGCCATGTGGAAGCAGACAGTGACCCAGGTGGATATAAACCAGAATTCCCATCTCTTTAACGCTTGAAGCTGGTGCTTGGGGTTGTGGGTTTTTTGTTTTTTTTTTTTTTGTCTCTTGGCCCTTGCCTCACGCGCTTGTGGATGGGGTTGTGCTGACGTGCTGTTGTGGGGCTCATTAGGTGTTTTTCCATAAACCGTATCCCCGTTGTTAGTGATTATTGGTGGTATTAATTCATACCAGCTTGCTGCAAAACACGTAGGGTGCAGTGGGGCTGATTCCTCACTAGTTGTGGTGTTGGGAGGTTGTTGGTGAGCAGCACAGGATTGTCATGGCCGTGGTCCACTTGTGAGCCAGGTCCTCCTGACCGCCTCCTCCGTGGGGTGGGGTTGGATCAGCACAGCCCAGTGCTGGGGCCTGTGCTTGGGCCACAACAACCCCACACAGCGCTACAGGCTGGGGACAGAGTGGCTGGGAAGCTGTGCAGAGGGAAGGGATCTGGGGGTGCTGATGGATGCTCGCCTGAACACGAGCCAGCAGTGTGCCCAGGTGGCCAAGAAGGCCAACGGCATGCTGGCTGTGTCAGGAGCAGTGCAGCCAGCGGGGCCGGGGAGGTGATCGTCCCCCTGGGCTCTGCTCTGCTGAGGCCGCACCTCGAGTGCTGGGTTCAGCTCTGGGCCCCTCACTGCCAGAAGGACATCGAGGCCCTGGAGCGTGTCCAGAGCAGGGCTGCGAAGCTGGGGAAGGGCCTGGGACACAAGTGCTGTGAGGAGCGGCTGAGGGAGCTGGGGGGGTTTGGTCTGGAGAAGGGGAGGCTCAGGGGAGACCTCATTGCTCTCTGCAACTGCCTGGAAGGAAGCTGTGGGGAGCTGGGGGTCGGCCTCTTCTCACAGGTAACCAGTGATAGGACCAGGGAATGGCCTCAAGCTGTGCCAGGGGAGGTTCAGGTTGAAATGAGGAGACATTTCTGCTCAGAAAGAGCAGTCAGGCACTGGGACGGGTTGCCCGGGGAGGTGGTGGAGTCACTGTCCCTGGGGGTGCTCAAGGAGAGGTTGGACGTGGTCCTTAGGGACAGGGTTCAGTGGTGACAGTGGTGGTAGGGGGGTGGTTGGGCCAGGTGCTCTTGGAGGGCTGTTCCAACCCTAATGATTCTGTGACCCTATGAGATGGGGTGGGATGGGATAGGGTGGAGTAGGATGGGATGGATGGGATGAAGCAGGATGAGGTAGGGTAGGATGGGATGGGATTGGTGGATTGTGGTAGGATGAGATGCAGTAGGATGGGTGGAATGGGATGGGATGGGATGGGTGTAGGATGGGTGGGATAGGATGGGACAGGTAAAGTTGGATAAAATGGGATGGGTAGGGTTGGATAGGATGGGAGAGGTTGGATAGGTGGAATGAGAGCAGGTGGGGTGGGATGGGATGGGATGGGATTGGATGGGATGGGCAGGATGAGATGAATCTTGCTCCTTGCCATGCAAGCTCTGCACCCAGCCCTGAAATCCCTGGTGGCAGCTGGGACCAGAGAGGTCCGTGGCCGCTGGAGGAGTGGGCTCTGGGAGTGCTGTAGGAGATGTCTTTGGCTCTGGCTTCCCCACTTCTTCCAGCACCTGATTGCTTCTGGCTGGCAGAGCCCCCTTCAGGGGAGGCTGCGAACCAGGGGGATGGCGGGGGCCGTGCGTTTTCCTCGAGCAGGGGCAAAGCTGGGCAGAGCGGGCACGACCTCCTGCTGCTGCTGGGCTCCCAAAACCCACGAGGTGTTTTGGCAGGGAAACCAGTCCCCGCTGCTGGAGGAGGTGGTCCTGCTCTGTCCTGCCCGGGTTCAGCGGTCGTGCAGCTGTGTGTCAGCTCCGTGAGCCACTCTTGGCTGAAAACAGCAGCAAAAAGGGAAAAAATAAGTCTGGCGGAGGAAATTGGCTAAGGAAGGATTGCAAATGCTGCTCGGGATGGGCAGTGCGTGAGTTTTGTCCCAAAACTTCCCGAGTGCGTCTTGCAGGTTGTCTGGGGAGGCACTGGGTGGCTCTTTCCCCTTGGGGGGGGCCCTGGCCATGCCCCGAGGTGGCACCACGCGGGGCTGGAAGCGCCGCTCACCTCCAGGTGCCTCCTCCACGGACGTGCATTTCGGTTTCTCCACTGAAAGCCGCCAGGTGATGCTGGGAACTGCTGGAGAGCGGCAGCACGCGGCTCGGGAAGCGGGGTGCCATCTCAAGGTCTCACCATCTTGCTCCCAGAAAGCCTCCGGTAGTCGCTGCTCTCCTGTGACCGTAACCTGGGGCTTTGTCTTTGCAGGAGCAGAAAGATCCAGATCCGAAACATCCCCCCCCACCTGCAGTGGGAGGTAAGCAGCGCCGTGCTCCCGTCCCACCCCCTCCAGAGGCTGGGCCACCCCAAAAGCACCCCACTGCATCTCCTCCATCACGCAGCATGAGCTTGCGCTGCCAGGGCACGTGGTCTGCACAGAGTCCTGTTGCCTTCCCAGTATCCCCAGTAGGGAGGCAGAGAATGAACTGGGCTCCATCTCCCACCTGCCTGGGGCTCGCTGCTCTGAGCAGAGGGGCCTGGCGGGGTGCAGGGTGGGTGAAGGTGGCCCTGCAGGCGGGTGGAGATGTCTTGAGGATGGCTCCGAGCACGCGGGACCCCGCGGGTTAGAGCGGAGCAAGGCACCGCAGAGCGGAGGAGCCCTGCTGGAGATGGCCCAGCCCGAGTTTCACGCTGGGAGGCAGGCAGGGTGTGAGCCAGGCTGGCAGAGGACGCCTGCCTGCCTCACCTGCCTGGTCTGCTGCTCTCTCCCCAGGTGCTGGATGGCCTCTTAGCCCAGTACGGGACGGTGGAGAATGTAGAGCAAGGTAAGATGGCCCCGCACGGTCCTCATCTGCCCGAGAGCCCCAGTGCCATGCCCCAGCTCAGCCTGTGCTGGAAAAGCCCCTCTCAGCAGAACCCAGCAGGGTGCAATGTGGCTGTCCCAGTGGGTTGTGCTGGGCTGAGGTGGTTTTCCTTGAACAGTCGCCTGCTGGCAGCTCAGGCTTTGGGTAGCGACCTCAGCCCAGTGCAGGGCATCTCCTTTGCTGCTCCTCGTGCCAGGGAGGAGATAAATCCATGGTGCTGGACAAGTGCAGACCGCAGGCAGTGGCTGGGCCCCCCCATGAGAAAGGCGTTGTGCTCCCACCCCCTGCGTCCGCCCTCCACCACGGTGTGGGACACGGGGGGCCGGGAACAGCGGTGACGGCCACCTCCTCCTGCCCCCTAACGCTCCCCGTCTTGCTTCTCCCCCAGTTAACACAGACACAGAAACAGCAGTTGTCAACGTAACGTATGCGACGAAAGAAGAAGCAAAAGTGTAAGTGGCTTTTTTTTTTTTTCTTTCCCATTTTGTCTGTATTTACGATTTTTCCCGGGAACACAGCAAAGTACTGTGTGGGGCTTGGAGTTGTCCACATCAGCCATGTTTGCTTTTTCTCCTGCTCCAAAGACCTGGTAGGGGGCTGGTGTGGCCATGTCATGTGCTGAGGACAGATTTTGTCCTCAGCACCGTGGTACTCGCTGTAGAAGCATCAGGGGAGAGTGGACCTGGGGTGCTCCACGCCCCATTGCCCTCTCATGGACCTTCCAGGCAAGACAAATTCCCAACCAACCACCCGAATTTCCCCAGTGAAGTTCAGCTCCGTTCCCCTGGCCATTTTTCCAGGCTGCACCATCCTTTATTTTTCTTCTTGACTTTTCCCTCCCCTTTGTGGGGTTGTTTCCAAGCTCTTTCAGCTTCAAGTGTGTAAAGGGCTGCCCGCCCCACAGCCCTTTTCCTGTCCCCTCTTCCTCTGTGCTGTCTCCTCCAGCTCTTGGCTGTGTCGTTTGCAATTCCCTTTGGACCCCATCTTTCCTACAAGCCTGCAGGTCCTCTTTGGGGTCCCAGTGGCCTTGCCTTCGGGGAGCAAAGCACTCTAAGATAGCAGAGTCAGGTTAGGTAAGCACAGCCCATCAGAGTCATCTTCCTGGACTGGAAGTTCAGACCTAAACTGGGAACGTGCTGTGGTGGTCACTGGTACAGCCACATGGCTCGAGCAGCTGGAGAGGTGGAATATGGTGAGGGAGGTGGGAGAGGGGGTGGTCATTTAGGGCAAAGTCAAGTTAGAGACCAAGATTTGCAAAGACTCCACTCCTGCTTCCTGGAGCTAAGTGAAACCATCCGAGCAGCTCCCAGAAGGCTTCCAAAACGCCCCCCTGCCCTGGAGAAGGGGGCATTTGGGTTCATCAGTTACTGGTTAGGGACGCGAGAGGGAGGTGGGGGTCGGCGACCAGTCTGCAGGGGTTGAGAGCAGCAGAGGGCAAATCAGCGGCGCGTTGTGTGGAGACCCAAAGAAATGCCACCCATCAAGAAGAACCTCAAGAGGACAGAAGAACCTGGGGTAGGCACCGTGCAAAGACGTGCCTGAAGGCTTGCTGCATCCAGCAGAGGAAAAACGTACAAAAAAGTAAGAGTTAGTCAGAAGTGCAAGGACGGAGAGCTGCAGCTTTGCAGGATTGCAGCAGAGACAGATGCCCCGAGGCGTGGTAGGTCTGACCTCGAGGCTTTGCTGATGGATGCTCCAGCGATTTCCCACCTGAGTCGGCCCAGCACGTAGTCAAAGCTGGGTGTGTGTTGCCTGGGGAGCTTTGTCTTCTCTCTTCTCCTGTGGACCTGGGGGGAAGGAGGACGCTGGGCTGGTGCCCTGCAAGGAGAGGTGCTGGGGGTGCCACCCGCCTCTCACCCTCCCCTCCTCTCCCTGCCTTGCAGAGCAATTGAGAAGCTCAGCGGCCACCAGCTTGAGAGCTATTCCTTCAAGGTTTCCTACATCCCGGATGAAGAGGTGAGCTCCCCTCCGCCCCCCCAGCGATCCCGCCGCGGGGGCCACTCTTCCAGGGAGCAGGGCTCCTCCCCGGGGGGCTCCTCGCAGCCCAAACAGCTCGATTTCCCACTGCGGATGCTGGTGCCCACGCAGTTTGTTGGTGCGATCATAGGAAAGGAGGGCTTGACCATAAAGAACCTAACTAAGCAAACCCAGTCCAAGTAAGTACCTCGAATGGTTTTGTTTCCTTCCACGGGACTCCGTTGGGTCCACTTGCTTTCGGCTCTCAGCGAACGTTGTATTTTTGGGGTGTAGCTTCAGGAGAGGGCGGCGAGCTTCCCTCATCGTGGGGTGGCAGCCTGTGGGGTCTAGACAGCTCAGCCCCGTTTCCCCGACCCATCCTTACTGGCCTGGGGGGTTAGGAGGGGGAGCACATGCTGAAAATGACCAGAAACGGGGTTTTTAAAGCCTAATGCTTTACAAAGCAGGAGAGGCTGGATCCTGCGAGCCCGGGAGCCAGCCCCAAAACGGGTGTGCTCGCTGCTTGCCAGCCAGCGTTGCTTGGCTCACGTAGCTCTCGCCCTGCAGAAATAGCTTGGGACGAGGCTTTGGAGAGAAAGGGCAGATTTGGGGATATAATGGGGATCCTAGAGGCAGCAGTGACACTGCCCTGGGGATTTGCTCATGCTGCAGCGCCCTGTAAGGGCGAGAGATGTTGCACAGGGGGAAAGGGAGCACCAATGGGCTTTTTGTAGTAATTTGAAGCCTTTTTTTTTTTTTTTGCTATCTAATGGCTTTTTATTTTTGAAGAAAAAAAAATATATGAGGACTGTCTTGTTGAAGTTTTCCATGTTTCTCATGTCGATGTTTACATTGATTGCATGGTTTTCCTGCACGCTTTGTTCCTGCCCAGATGTGTTTGTGTTTAACCCAAAGCTGTCTTCTCCCATGTTCATCATCCTGAACCCGGTGACCCCACAGGACATGGGACTCCTGTACCAGAACATCCTCCAGGGCGTCCTATCTCTCAGAGAAGCTTTGAGAGGAAATTACTTAAATCAGAATAGCGCATCCACTTGAGCCGAATTTGTTCCGGACCCAGCTGGTGCTCAGCTGTCTCTGAAACACGCTGACCACTACTGAGCCTTGCCGCACGGCTCCCGGCGTGCGTGGCCCCGTGGTGTGCCCAGCAGAGTAGCGTAGAGCGCAGCGTAGCTCAGGAGGATGCTCTCTTTGCTGGTGCTCGCCCCTGCCAGCAGCAGGCAAAGACCGGTGCCCGAGCCTGCCTGTTCTGGTACGAAAAGTTAACCTCCAGCCTGGGTAAGAGAAATGTTTGAAGATTTGCATGCCTGTGTCCCTTGGGCTGAACCCAGTGCTCAACCTCTGCTCCCCTTGCTCGTCACCATCCCCTGCTCTGGCGGCTCGCGGGCGTTGGGTTGTAGAGAGGTCCCTGTTGGCAAAAAGAGGTTTGTATGGAAAGGGGGTGGCCCCGCAGGAGGGTGAGGAGCCCAGGCTCACCGGGGAGCGTGGCCACCTCGCAGCCGTGGAGGCACCTGCTGCCCTCCCAGCTGCAACGTGCGCCGTGCTCGGGTCCGTCCTGGGCCTCCAGCCCTTCTCCAGGTGAGTCCCCGGGTGCGTTCGGCAGCGGGTGCGCCCTCGCCCTTGCCACCTGAGACTGGAAAGTTTTCCTTTGCAAGCCCTGACTCCCACCCCGCACCTGGCGAGGAGGATGGGGGACACGGTTCCTCCCAAAATGCTGCTGCCTGGGGGCGGCTCCTGCTGCGGAGCCCTTCCACCCTTGCGGGTTGACCTCCCGGGTCCCCCGTCCCGAAGACACCATGCCGCAGAGGAAGGCCACACTCCGTGCTCTCACCTGTCCAGGCCAGCCCCAGGAGGCTGCAGTGGGCCACCGCTTCTGCTCCAGCCTCGTGCACGCAGCCCGTGCAGTCACGGGAGGCTGCAGCCTTCGGTTTTGGGCTGTCAACCATCCTCTTCCTCGGCCGTCCTCTCCTCTGTCCTCCCATCGGACTGGAGCCGTGCCGCAGCAGCACTGGGACGTGCTGGGAAGCCTGGAGCCCTCCTCAGCCCTCCTGCTCTTTGGGGCAGGGCGTGCTTGGATGCAGCAGCCCCTTCCTGGCGCCCCAGCTCCTCCCCGCACACTGAGCTGGAACTCATGCCCAGGTTGGGGTGGCTTGCAGGCCAGCAGGAATCATGGCCGTGCCTGGCCCTGTGCTTCTCCGGGATGCTTGGCGTTTCAGAGCCTCCATCCAGCTCATTCGCAGCTCTCAGCCCCTCTTTGGCACCAAGGCATGGCCATGTGCCCCATCTCCACCATCCTCAGCTGCTTCTGGGTCTGAGAAGCCCTGCTGCTGGACCAAGGTACAGACCCGCTCAGAGGCACGTCGTGGTGCGCTTGCCTTCCCCCCGGCTGCGGGAGGCAGTGGAGATCTCCATGGCACAGGGCACAGGATCAGCCTCTGAAGAACCAGGTCCCCCGAGTCAACCTGATGGACCTCTGCAGCTGGGAGCATCCTGGAGGGTGTCACACACGAGTGGCAGTGTGTGGCTTGGTCCCCGTGTGCCTCCAGCACCCCAGTGCTCGGTGCGAGCAGTCTCCTGCTCCAGCTGACGCCACGGAAGATCTGGAGCGACGCAGCAGTCTGACTGTGTCCCCTTTCCCTCCCCGGTGCTTAGATGAGACCACCCTGGGGTCCCTTTTGGAGCTGGCAGGCTTTCCCCTTAGCTCAGGGTTTCCCTGCTGCTCCCCCTCTCCCTGTCGATGAAGCCTTCTTGGTCCTACGTGGTGGTCGCTGAGCTCCTCTAGGAGGTGTGACCCCTGCAAACCCCCCAGGACCCAGCATCGCCCCAGCGTTGTGCTGGGGGGCACTGCACCACGGCCTCGGCCCTGCTCGCACAGCAGCACCCCCGGGCAGTGGGGTCGGGACGTGGACCCCTTGCAAGAACAGGAACTTGGCCGTTGGCAGAGGGCACGGTGGTGGAGCCGGACACGTGGCGCTGGGGGCAACTACAGCACCTCCCCAGAAGATGGGGGCTGGCACGGCCCTGGGTGTGACGGGGACCCCAAGGCAGGATGGCCACGTGGAGTTACCCTCCAGCAGGATGAAGGCTTGGTGGAGAAGGAGAGGAGATTGCTTACGCATCACCCGTGTCCTTCAAGGCACGCGGTTCGTGTCTCAGAGCCCTGCTTTCCTCTCTCAGGGCCCTGGCCGGGTGCGGGGGTGCAGCGAGGAGCGAGCTGGAGGCCCTGCCTCCCTCCTGCCACCCCCAGGGAAGGAGCAGAGCAGCCAGAGCACGGCCTTGGCCAGTGCGCAAGGGAAAACTTTCTGGTCTCATGGGGATGGGCGTGAGTACGAGCGCTGTTGTCCGTGTGACTCCGTGCCCGGACAGCCACGGGTAAGTCGTCCCTGTCCCGGAGGACCCGCAGCGCTGGTGGCAGCTGCTGAGCAGCCTCGGGTGCTGTGCACGGAGAGGCTGAGGTTGGAAGGGACCTCTGGGGACCTGGAACCCGGGCTCCTGCTCCAGCGGGACAGGCGTCAAAGACGGGGCAGGTGGCTGAGGGCTTGGTGCTGTGGAGGAGTTGTTCTGCCCCGTCTTGGTGTTGGATGGTGGTTGGCACCCCGCAGTCCCCATGCAGACCTCAGATCGTAGAGGCACGTGTAGGCCAAACCTGATCCAAGCCAACTGAAGCCAAGTGCTGGCAGTAGGCGTACGTCAGCAGGACCCAGGTTCAGCCCAAAGACCGAGCAGATGTTGAGAGGAGCCTGTTGGTGAACAGCCAGTTGAGCTCCCGAGCTCTCAAAAGCCTTCTTGCGACGACGGCCGCGTCTCAGGGGGCTTCTCTCTGCTGGTTGTGTCACCGTAGGGTTGACATCCATCGGAAGGAGAATGCTGGCGCTGCCGAGAAGCCCATCACCATCCACGCAACGCCCGAGGGCTGCTCCGAAGCGTGTCGCATGATCCTTGATATCATGCAGAAGGAAGCTGACGAAACCAAATCGTAAGTGCGACGTTCGCTGGCTTAACAAAACCCCCGGGTTTGCTTGTCAGTTGCCATGGAGTTGAGGAGCTCGGGTGGCTGTGCAGGCAAGCTCGGAGAGCAACACCTCAGAAAATAGATGGTTCTTCTGTTCCTCCCACCGCGTCGCTGCTGCCCCTTGCTGGAGATGGGCTTACGGGCCGGACGGGCCTTGAGGTTTTCCTTTCTCCCCCGTTTTAGAGCAGAAGAGATCCCCTTGAAAATCCTAGCTCACAACAGTCTGGTGGGGAGGTTGATTGGCAAAGAGGGCCGCAACCTCAAGAAGATCGAGCAGGACACGGGGACGAAGATCACCATCTCGCCGTAAGTCCTGCTGCTCGCCGGGTGCAACCCGCGGGCAGTGGCATGGGGGGGAAGTCGTGCTGCCCTGGGGTGGGGGGGCCCTCCTCTCATTTGGTGTTTTTTCTTTATTTTGGCCTGAAAAAAAAGACGTGTAACAGCATCTCCCTTCTGTCTGCGCGCGGGCTAGTTTGCAGGATTTGACCATTTACAACCCCGAGCGGACCATCACGGTGAAGGGCAGCACGGAAGCGTGTTCCAACGCGGAGGTGGAGATCATGAAGAAGCTGCGAGAGGCCTACGAGAACGACGTTGTGGCTGTCAATGTGAGCCCCCGGCCTGCCCCTCGACATCCCCCTGCTTCAGGGCTGCTGCTGGGGCAACCCGAAAAATACATGGGGGGTGTGGGTGGGTCATTCTGTCAGGGAAAGGGCCACAACGTTTGCCAAGAACCCCCAAGACCCCACTTGACCTTCAGCCCTTCTCTCTGTGTCTTTACCTCTCTAGCAACAAGCCAACCTGATCCCAGGACTGAACCTCAGCGCTCTGGGCATCTTCTCGACAGGGCTTTCCATGCTCCCGTCCTCCGCGGGGGCCCGAGGCGCTGCTGCGGCCACCCCTTATCACCCATTTGCAGTAAGTGCAAGAGAATCTGGGGCGTGGGGGGGCTCGCTCGTGGGAGCAGGGTGGTCTCTGGGCCCTCACAGCTCTTGGGTTTGGGTGGGTGCTGTGGCTGTAGTGGCCATCTCGTGGGGAGCGTTGAACAAGCACCCCGACCCCCGGCTTTTTTGGGAAGGTCCCAGCAGCCAAGTGGAGAAGACAGAGGCAGAGCGTGGCTTGTCCCTCCTCGCACGTAGCTCCCTGTGTGGAACGGCTGCGTCCTGATGTCGTGCTGAGCTCGGTCTCACTTGTGTCTTAGGCTCGCCAGCTCTGGAGGGTGGCTCTCTGCTCTTGGCTTGTGTTCTCCACACTGAGGCAGGAGCTGGAGGCCGCTGGTGCCGGCAGGAGGGGCGGTGGAGGTGCTCCCTGTCCTGCACTCTCAGCCAGGTGCTGCAGGCTGGGTTGTGCCCCATGGGCACAGTCCCTGGACAACCTGAGAGGGGCTGAACCATGGCAGGACCCGCGGGCATCACGCCGGGCGTGCAGAGCGTGGCTGGGAAGGGGGCGAGCAGTGCCTTAAGGCTTGGTGCCTTCATGCCCCAACACTCAGGGGGTCCTGCCTGCTGAGAGCTTATCTTCAGACAGATGCGCTGCTAGAAACTTGATTTTTTTGACGTGACCCAGGTCCCTTTGGCCTTTCCGTGGTGCAGAAGTCTCCTAAGTTGCAAGTGCAGGGACAGTCTCATGAAGGAGAGGTAGTGAGTTGTGTCTGCGATGTGCTTCTGCAGCCAGGGCTGGGGAGCAGCCCCACTGTGCTGCCCGGGACGTGGTGCCTACATCCACGTGTCCGGGAAGGGCTGCGGGGACACACGCCAGGCACGTGTGGCAGCCCACGAGGATGGTGGGCAGGAGAGGAGCAGCCACCGGTCCTGTTGGCTGACGGGGAGAGAAGGTTCCCCTGTCCCCCAGCACCTGCAGAGCACCCTTAGGGTGACCGAGTGACAGGGCTTAAACCCGCGAAGCCGTCCCAGCTCTGCAGCCCGTTTCCCTCTAAATATTTCTGCTTGGATGCTTAAAACACAGGGAGGACGCCTCAGTGCCCGTTAATTTACTTGTACTGTTTTCTTTTTCTGGCACCGCCAGCAGCAGAGTGGTCGGAGGAGAACGGTGAGTGCCGAGCCCGTGGTGGGCTCGCGGTGTGATGAGGCGGATGAGCGCGACCCCGGGGCTCGTGGCCACGCGTGGTGGCCCCAGAGGGGTCCCCTTCCCCTGGGCGTTGCTGAATTCAGGGCAGAGGAGCAGTGAAACGGGCTAAAAGCGAAGGGAGCCCTTTCCCTTTCTGCTTTCAGCCTCCAGAGCAGGAGGGGAGGTGTCTCAGCACAGGTTGTGTCCGTGGGGCGGTCGGTCGGTCTGTGTGTGCCTGTGGAGTGGGGGTGCTCTGCCTGATGCTCGGAGAGCCTTTGGGAAGAGCCGTGTCGGAGCATTGCGGTGTCGGTTGTTGCTCTGTGACCTGCAAGGTCCCTTCAGGCAGCCTCCTCCAGTGCGGGCTCCTTGACCCCAAACATCACCCTAAACAGGGAAAAATGAATGGGAAGTAGGCTCCCAGCTGGCTCCTTCCCCCCAAATACCGTGGTTCGCGTGTCGGAGCGATGGCCGTGGGGCTGCAGCTGCAACCCAGAGCTTTGGAGAGGCGCAGAGCTTGGGGGACAGGGAAGGAGGCTCGGGGTGAGAGGGGGAGGCTGGGGTGGTGCTGAGGTCTCCGTGCCTGTGAGGCTGGGCAGGGAGGAGCTGTGCCTACTGCCAGGAGCTGCGCCCTGGGCCTCAGGTACTCAGGGGACAGGGTGCTGGCGAGGGCCACTCGTGGCACGGGGAGAGACACGTGGCTTTGTCCCTGTCCCTGTCCCAGCCTGGCCGTGCCCTGCTGGCTGTTGGGGCAGTGTCAGCGCCAGCCTTCACTTTTTCTCCTCTGATCCTGAATAAGGGAAGTGGTTGTGGGTTCAGTTCTCACCAAATCTTCTCCACCGGGCACCGACACTGCTCACAGCGCTGTTTCAGCTTCGGTTCATGAGCTGAGGGGTGTTCCCATGTCCCTTCCTTGTTGGGGCCAGGGTGCACAGTGCAGCAGGGCCCTCACTGACTCTCACCCCCTCTCCCCCCGCAGAGCTCCTCGGCGTACCTCTCGGGGCTGTACGGAGCCTCCCCGGTCGGTGCCTTCCCACACCAGCACCCCGTAAGTCCTCCCCCACCCGCATCCCCTGTGGGGTGCCCCCTCCCCGCTGTCCCCAGGGCGGGGATGCTGTTTGGGGTGGCACACCTAGCCGGCGATTTTAAGGCCTGGGGTGGTGCGCTGGGAAGGGGGGAAAGGGAAAACGACAGAATTAAGGAAAACCCCTCGCTCTGCTCTCCCCGCCAGCTCCCGGAGCAGGAGGTTGTCAACTTGTTCATCCCGACGCAGGCGGTGGGGGCCATCATTGGGAAGAAGGGGCAGCACATCAAGCAGCTGGCGCGATTCGCCGGCGCCTCCATCAAGGTGAGCTGAGGTCTCGTGCCTGGGCGGCTCCTGACGAGGTGGGGGAGAAGGGGTGCCCCGAAAGAGGGGTGCTGCTGCCAGCGAGCCCCCTCCCCGCGGCTCTCCGCACGGGTCCCCATGGCCGGGGGCTGGAGGGATGCTGCAGGTGCACAGCAGCCAAGCACAGGTTTAACCTCCCAGATGGATGGGTGTGCACCAGAAGTGGCACTGAGCTGGTTTCCCCCTCCCTGGAGGGGACAAACGGCTTAGTGAGGGGACGAAAGGCTTGGCGAGCCTCTCTCATGCGCCCCCTCCATTTTGCAGATTGCCCCGGCAGAAGGTCCCGACGCCAGCGAGCGCATGGTCATCATCACGGGGCCGCCCGAGGCTCAGTTCAAGGTGGGCTTGGGTGTTGGGGACGTGACTCGAGAGCCCCCTGAGGGCAGGGGGGACACTTGGCTTGGTGCTGGGCACCCCGGGTCAGGATGCTCCTGGCTCGGCACCACCGCTTTGGCTTCATTTTGGCTTCATCCTTCTCACAGGCCCAGGGGCGAATATTTGGGAAGCTGAAAGAAGAAAACTTCTTTAACCCGAAAGAAGAGGTGAAGCTTGAAGCCCACATCAAGGTGCCTTCCTTCGCAGCCGGCCGCGTGATAGGCAAAGGTGGCAAAACGGTACGTGGGGGCGCGGCGGCGGTGGGGCTGGGCCCACCGGGGGGCGGCCACCCCGAAAACGAGGGCTCTGTCCCCTGCTGCAGGTGAACGAGCTGCAGAACTTAACGAGCGCAGAAGTCATCGTGCCACGAGACCAAACCCCAGATGAGAACGAGGAGGTCATCGTTAAAATCATCGGGCATTTCTTTGCCAGCCAGGTGAGGGTTTTGCCGCATCGATGTGACCGTTCCTGCCTGGGTTCGGTCTCCAGGAGGCCGGCCCCACGCCTGGCTCCCTCAGCACCCTTTTCCTGGTGGCTGCCTTGCATCCAACGGTGTCTCAGCAGCTCTCCCCAGTGGTGCTAGCACTGAAATTAAGGCTAGGCTTAATCGAGCTAAAAATACCCATCTCGGGCTCGCCATGGAAGGCGCACAAGTTGAAAACCCGCAGTGTAAAGGCTTGGCCCCGGCCTCAGCTCGCAGCTGTTGGAGCCGTCGCCGGCGGCACCGCTTCGCCAGCTGCCCCGGGAGAGGCGCAGGAGCAAAACTGCTCCTTGTGTGCCCGGCCCCTCGCTGAGAGCCTCGAGCGGGGAGAGGCTCAGGTGTGGGAGCACCTGCTCGGCCCAGGAGGGAGCGCAGGGTGCCCTCAAGCTGCTCAGGGCTTCGGGTGCTCATTTCAGAAGCCCGTGGCTGTGCCGCAGCCCCCATCCCAGCCCCCCAACCTCATCCTGACCCCCCGCCTCTCGCTTTCTCCCCAGACTGCACAGCGCAAGATCAGGGAAATCGTCCAGCAGGTGAAGCAGCAGGAGCAGAAACACGCTCAGGGAGCCCCGGCCTCGCAGCACAGCAAGTGAGGCTCCCGCCGTGTGCCGGCCAGCACCGCCCGATGAATGTAGCCCTGCCACCCAGCGGGCAGGGAGCAAACCAAAGAGCCCCCGAGGCGCGGGGACGGGCACGGGGACGGCTGCGGCTCCCCACGCACCGGCGCCAACGCCGCAGCACTCGGCCGCTCGCCCCGGGGCGCTGCGGGCTCTCTCCATCCCACAGCCTCCACCTGACTCGACTCCCGACGCTATCCCTTTAGTTGGACTAACATAGGCAGAGGGTTTTGGATTTTTTGTGTTTTTTTTTTTTTAATTGTTTTTATTTTTTACCTGAAAACGACTCATTTCGCAAACCGTTCTCTGGCCAGGCGTGGCCGGGTGAGTGGAGGAGCCTGTCCGGCGTGCAGCGCCCGTGAGGGTAATATATTTTAGAATTAATATATCAATAACAAAACTAACGCCGATTTTAAATTTTTGTAAGATTTTTTTTAATTTTTTTTTTTTTTTTTAATTTCAGAGGGGTCACGCGATGTTTGTTTTTAGCAAAAGCAGGCTTTTTTAGACTTTTAAGGAAAGGAGCTAGTCCATTGGTTCTCTAATGCACAGTAGAGCAGAGTTGTAGGATTGCCAGCAGGAACAAAAATAATTAACCAAGTGTTAAAAAGCGATTTCTTAAGGGCTTTGAGAAGAGCAGTGCCATGGGGAGCGCCTGTGTGAGCCAACAGAAGGGATACCGTCTCCTAGAGGAGGACCCTCTCCCTTTCACACGCCCTTTCCTCTTTGCTTCACAGAGTCCAAAACTGGGTTTTGCATCTGTTCTGCCCCCCCGCCCTGTCCATCTGTCCGTCTTTCTCTCCATCACCGCCAGACAAAGCCGTGCTCAACCTTAGCACCCCCCCAAAAACCAGCCTGCCCCATGGTCCAGCCCGCAGAGAACAAACTTCCCCTGTGGCTCTTTGGGGACGAATCCCCCCTTTTTTTAGTTTTGGTGTTGGAGGGAGAGGAGAGAAAAACAAGGGGGGAAAAGATTTACAAAACGTTGTTGGCCCAGGGCTTGAAGAAAGAACCTAGCAAAAGTTTCTACAAGAATGCAACATGCATACACACACACACACACACACACAAACACACACACAAAAAAACTACCTCAGGTTTTCGTACCTCAGCACCTTGCGCTTGTGTTTCCCTTTTAGAGATTTTTGTATGCCTTGTAAAACTGATAGTTGGAGCATTTTTTTATTTTTGTAATAAAAACGAGTTGGAAAACGATCTCGACCAAGTCAGCTGCGAGGCGGGAGGAGGAAACCAGCCCACGCGTCCGAGAGCTCTTCTGTAGTCTCCTGCTAGCTGAGAGCCAGTGGCCGTTCCTTCGGAGAAAGCTTGAGAAATGTTTTAAAAAAAAAAAAAAAAAAAAGGAAAAAAAAACACAAAACAGGTAAAAGAAAAAAAAAAATAAAAGAACAACAGCAATGAAGTCCAACCAGCAAGAGAAAGGACCAGGGCCGACCACCCGAGCCCGGCAAGGTGCTGAAGGCTGAGCCCGTGCCAGCGACGTACTGACAGACTGCAATGCCAGTTTTTGTCTACTGCAAAGTGTTCTGTGAAAAAAGCCAACGACAACAAACAAACAAAAATATATCCAGCTAACAAGAGCCTGAGCTTGCTCTCCGTTGCTTTCTTTCCAGTGCCCTGTGGTGGTCATGGCCGTGCTGAGAGCGGGGTGGGCAGCAGGTGCCTGGCTGGGAAGGGTGGGATAAACAAAAGGGTAAGGGCTTTTTGGGGGTGTTTTTCTTTTTTTTTTTAAATCTTTTGTTTTAAATCCAGCAGCAGGGATGCCCTGATGACAAAAGTGTGGGGGGTTTCATGGGTCCATGTCCCATCCTCCACCATCTCCAGCGCACAGCATCTTCATTGCTGGCCTTGGGGCTTGAAGTTGACCCAAGAGGCTTGGGACCAACCCCAACCTCCCACATCCCCCTCCGGGGCTGCAGCACCCTCACCCTGGGCCAGGTTTCACGCCCAGACTGGGGCCGTGTATTTGGGTTTTAGTTTGGGGTGGTGGTGGTAATACAAGGGCACGGAGGCGGGTGCTAAAGAGAATTAAACGACCTGACTCACGCAGCAGTGAGGGATCAGGCTCCTTCCCTCCAGCTCAAAGCAGCTCCCTTGTCACACCTCCATCCATCCTTCGTGAAGATGCAGGGAACAGAAAGTTCCCCCCTCCGCCTACAGTCTGGTGCTGCAGAAGCACTCACCCAAAGCGGGTTGGTTCCAGTGGGTGCTCAGCCCCCACGCCCCCAGCCCCAGACAGCCCGGAACGACTGCTCCTGCCCTGACTGCTGGGCTCTGGGGCAGAGCCACGCTCAGCAGTGTTTTCAAGGACGGGTTTGATCCAGACGTGCTGTCTGAGCCCCCCAGCCGCCTTCCTGTGAGTAAGGAGCACGTCAGCAGGCAGCTGACGGCACCAGAAGCGCACGAAGCAGGACGCAGAGCAGCCCCCCTCTCCCTCCTCCCTGCCCAGGGAGCGCACAGCATTACTCACGCTGCGGCGCAGGCCTCCGGCGTGCTCTCGAGTCAGCACTGGAAGACTTAAGGGATGATTTCTCACCCTGGGATGTCCTCAGAACATCTTATAAGGGCATAAAGAACCAAGCCCCAGCTGAAGGTCCACATCCCATGGGATGACCTCGCAGACAGAGGGGGCATTCAGCGGGATGCACACGGTTTTCTCCATGACCTCACAGAACGAGGCTTTCGACAGCCACAGACACACAGCACAGTCAGCTCCTGGTGAGGCTTACAGCACCCTTCAGGGGTGCTTTGCAGTTCTTACTGGGAATGCACCAGCTGCTCGCCCCCTCCAGCACCACGCTGCTGCTTCCATCTAACGTGTGAGCCGCCTCTTCCTTAAGGGGCGCGTACGAGGAGGACTTGGAAAGCACCCTCGTATCACACTTCCACCACCAGTCCTTCTGTGGGGGTTGTTTTGTCGTCACTTTTTTTTTTCCAAAGCAAATTTCTGCTTCCATAAGCAGAAGACTACAGGGTCAGCCTCCAAATTATGTTTGCCACATGTCAGGAGGTGAAGCTAACACAAAGGATACTTGAAGCATTCAGCTACCAGGCCCTAATGTTAATCAACAGCTGAAATCTTCCAAGTCCTCAGGGAATCCAGGGGGGATTAAATATCTCATGTAAGGACAAAACACGACAGATTGCCTTTGTAATAGTTGTCTCTTCAGAGGATCTCCTCTGATTTTGTGACGGATTAAGCTAATCAGTTTGAAAGCAAAGACTGAGCCAGCTCCTGCCCCACAACACAGATAAACCAACTCAGCAGCTCTCCCAGGAGAGCAGCTCCTATGGTGAGTAGCAGCAGCGTGAAAGCTGAGCAAGGACAGAGGGGATGTCCCAGAAATCAGCATCTGCCCTGGAGCTGAGGAGAGGAAACACCTCGTCACCAGCCAGGAATCACTTCACATTACGGAGACCGTGCCATCTAACATTACAGAAACAAGCAGACGTGGTTATTTATACCAGCGTTCAGACAACTGCTTTGCATGCCTGCTACACGCCAGCCTTTCCTCTGCAATAGCAAATGGGGAACTGAAAGACCCCAAACTTACGCCAGTTCTGGAGTGTAAACTGGGGAGGGAACAAAAGAAAGGGCAAAATGACTTCGGCTCACCTAAACTAACCTGGCTCAGCCTGGCTGCAAGGAGTCTGAGCAGAAGTCACCCAGACACTTGACTCAGCAGGCGTGTGGAGGCAGCACCAGCAGCAGAGGGGCAGTAAGGCTGTCACACGTTCCAGCACCACCACCCGTCTGGCTGGACCCATCCCGAACCCGGCACATCAGCACCAGCAGCTGCGGAGCACCTTTCATTCAGCAGCAGCAATCTGCAGTACTGTGTGGAGACACTTGTGTTAAAACAGATTCAGTACTGGACAGCCCCTGCTGTGCACAGGCTGCTTTGTCTCACTGAGCTTACTGGGGTTCTGGTTCCTCATCTCCCTGCTCACAGCCCCCTTAGGAAAAAAAAATATATCATTATTTCATTAGCAAGTAGTTTCTTTCCAGAAAGGCTCTTTATATAAGTTACATATTTATTTTAATAAAGAAAAGAAATAAATACCTCTCTCTTCACATTAGATAATTCTCTGGAGACAAAACAAAAACAAAACCACCCCAACTACAGGGGCTTCACTACGGATTTGTTACAAATCAAAAGATTGTAAATACTTTTTTTTTTTTTCTATGGTCATCACAAATCCAGTTTTAGGAATCAAGTAGATCATAGATATTCCAGAAACAGAAGAAAGCTCTCCTTGAAGAAACAGTAGCCATGCACATTGTCCTGGGGGAGATCAGTTGGGCTAACACAACGATTACCACCACGCTCAAGAGTCCCATTTGTCCATAATGCAGCCACGTGTGCTGCAAGGTGTGAGCCTTCCACCCCAGTGACGGAGGTTCACAGCCTTTGTTCTTAGCCGCTCCCCTGGCGAGGTCACAGCAAACTTTCTGACTTGCACACAAGGTGCATTAGCTAATTTCAAAGAGAGTTACTGTCTCCAAAATCAAGAAAAAAAATAACCGCTACTTCATAGCCTAAAGAGGAAAATTTGTGTGCCTGCTGCCTTTTCAAATAAGGCATTACAAAAGTAATTAAAATAAAAATTAGTCACCCCAAGGTGATCACAGTGTTACTCGAATAGTGCACGTCTCACAGCAGCTGCTGATGGATTATTTCCCACACCATCTTCCTGCGGAAGTAAGGCATGTGATTCTGAAAAGAAAAAAACATCCATTAAATACAAAGTCACAGGAGGAAAAGGCAGAGGATACGTATAAACACCCAGCTGATTCTTTCACGTGAAGTTCATTCATAGAATCATGAAGGCTGGAAAAGACCTCCAAAGATCATCCGGTCCAACCATTCATTGTCAACACAGCCACTTTGGGTACAACGTGCCTCTAATCCACCCAGCACCTAAGTGGGTATGAGACATGACAACCCAATAAAACCAGATTTACTTGGCTAAATAACAGCGTACAAGCTCTTTAACAAAAGACCACTGCATCGGAAAATAACGACTGTTTTAACTGGCCAAGGAGTTAAACCCATTTCTCCAAGAGATACAAAGGCCAGATGTTACAAGCCCACTGGCTGCGGTACCTTGCCCAGGAGGAATTTCATCAGTTTGGCTATGAAGCAGATACCAGAGGTAAGGAAGGAGCACACACCCTGCTGAGGCAGCTTTGAAGTGCCAGCCCTTATGCTACACCCCCAAAATGGAGAAAGGTACAAAACCTCTGCCCCTGCCCCAGACACAGAATCACAGAATCACAGAATTTTCTAGGTTGGAAGAGACCTCAAGGTCATCGAGTCCAACCTCCAACCTAACGCTAGCAGTCCCCACTAAACCATATCCCTAAGCTCTACGTCTAAACGTCTTTTGAAGACTTCCAGGGATGGTGACTCCACCACTTCCCTGGGCAGCCTGTTCCAGTGCCTCACAACCCTTTCAGTGAAGAAGTTCTTCCTAACATCTAACCTAAAACTCCCCTGGCTCAACTTAAACCCATTCCCCCTCGTCCTGTCACCAGGCACGTGGGAGAACAGGCCAACCCCCACCTCGCTACAGCCTCCCTTGAGGTACCTAAAAAGAGCGATAAGGTCGCCCCTGAGCCTCCTCTTCTCCAGGCTGAACAAGCCCAGCTCCCTCAGCCGCTCCTCGTAGGACTTGTTCTCCAGGCCCCTCACCAGCTTCGTCGCCCTTCTCTGCACCCGCTCAAGCACCTCGATGTCCTTCTTGTAGCGAGGGGCCCAAAACTGAACACAGTACTCGAGGTGCGGCCTCACCAGAGCCGAGTACAGGGGGACGATCACCTCCCTAGCCCTGCTGGTCACGCTGTTCCTAATACAAGCCAGGATGCCATTGGCCTTCTTGGCCACCTGAGCACACTGCTGGCTCATACTCAGCCGACTATTAACACAATTAACAGATGTGCAACTTCCCCAGCTCTTCTATTTGTGCAAGAAATCAGGAATCATTTAGGACCTTTGCTCACCTGTGTGAAGGTCATGGGTTTGTCTCTGGAGATGTAATCTGCGTATTTGCATATAAAAACCCCGCAGTCGCTTCCATTCAATTGCTGAGGGATTTCCTAATGAACGCAAAGAAGGTGGAGAGTTTTCTTCTATCTTAAAAGAAAAGCAATTTGGAGGTAGCACGCATTACCCAGCACTGCCAGTGTGCTAACCAGACACCTGTGAACCTAAGGGCATTTACTGGACACAAGGAATACACCCAATTCACCACACATCACCCTCCTCTGCTTCCTTTTTTGGATGTTATAATCCAAATTCTTGGCAGGCTGATAAGGAATAGCAGCAAGTCCACCCTGCAAGGTGTCTCAAGGTTTGCAATATGCCCAGCACAACGGTATCTTGTCTCTTAAACTGAGTTTTTAGATACTGCTTTTTACTACTAATACGTAGAGAAACATTACCTCAACCCTTTGCTTTGTCATATGCCAGAATTTGCACTCCAAAGGAGAATAATCACCTCAAATCTCAAGCCACTTTTAGAAGCCGATGTTCTCTGACAACAGTTAAAGAGATTCTGAAATTTGACTTCTGAAAGAGGCAAAGCTAGCTTCACTGTAATTGGTACACTAATTAAAATAGAATGTATTCAGCCAGCAAGGAGAGGCACTGCCTAAAATTTCATCCCTGCAGCCCAAGATGATACCTGAAGAACATGAGATGCTTATGGATGCTCTCTAAAGGCTTAGACTTATTAGGAAAGAGTTTAAGACCTTCATGATGAGGAGTTACGGTTCACACTTCAAATCCAAGTAGTTCTCACATACATGCGACTCCATGCTGTGAAGAATCCACTCCGAAAATGATAGCTCCAAATTTCGTTTTTCCTGGCTTTCTTCTTGCAGGTACTGGCTGTTTGAAACAAAACAGAACACCACTCTTCATCTCTGTATTTTAGGCCAACAAAAGGAGATGGTGAAGGATCACAGAAAGCTGGATGGCAGGACATTAAAACATCAGAAAGTCTTCACCGCCCCAATACAAGACATTTGGAGGAAAAACCCAAATCTTAATCACACGGTGAAAGACTGTGAGCTAACAGTTACTGGTCAGGAATGACACCAATGATTCCAAGAGACTTCCACAGAAGCATAAGCTTACTACTTAGTAAGGGTTTAAAAAAAAAAAAAAATAAAAAAATAAGGCAATCACATGTTATCTCAAGCAAACAGAAAAAGCAAGCAAGGAATCCTAATTCCACAGCATGCCTAAACCCCACATGCTGGGTACACCTCTGGAAGAACAAATACAAATCTATTGATTTGTAGATTTCCAGCTTCTGGAAGGAAAAAAACCCTGCTCTATACAGGCCCGTTCTTACGCTTCCCCAGGCATCTGCTGTTATCTGCTGCTCAGGAGAGTACTGGACTAATGCAACACTTGGTTTGGCTCTGTGAGCTGCTCTCCTGCTCTCCATCGACAAGGCTGTTGGACTAAGGGGTGGTGCTGCTTCTGCACTAGTGGTGAAGACATCTAAGGATGCTGACTTACACAACAGTTACAACCCAAATCTACACACATGAAGAACCATGCCCACTATGTTTGAGACTTATGCCATGCCAGTACATCTGGAAGTGCTTGCTACAAGACATCTGTCTTGAATGAGCACGTCAAGATGAGAATGTCAGAAATATGAGTAACACACAGTCAGGGCACAAGGGCGGTCTGCTGGGGTAAGCTGGAGGGAAATACAGTGGCTTTGTTTAAAACACCAAGCCAGAGCACAGGAAGTATAAAAAATATGAGAAGGAGCATGTCACACAGCTCACCACAGTAAAAAGGTGGAACACTACAAGTGGAGGAAAAAAACATCCTAAGGGAAGAAAAAGAGTAAAAGAGCTAAGCAATAAAGAGTAAAAGTATTTATATTGTTGAACACAAGTAGGAGTGAATACGCCGTAGGACACTAACAGCACAGAGCTGCAGTAATTTGAAAGTTTGTAAAGAATAAGGCTCAAGAGGGAGTTAAAAAGCTCTTGGAAGTCTGTAATGCCTCCCATGGACATCGTGTTTCCTTTCACAGTTTGTTAGGTGTTTCTGCAGTTCTTCCCACTTGTCAATGTTACTAATTGGTAAAGCTAGGCCAAAGTCAGTACATTTGTGCCACAGGGCTATCACATTTGATGGTGATTCTTTGTCCACACGTACACTGGGAAGCTGGAAGAACCGAGGCACCCAGGGCCCTGGATGGAGGGGGCGATGTGAGACTAGGTAAGTAGCCAATGTCACAATTCAAGTATAATTTACAGAAAGTCCACTGGAAAGATTTGTATTCCTGACCTACAAAAAAGTTAGGTATTTCAAGTGATGTTACAGATACAAAAACCTAAAAACCTTCTCAGAGTTTACAACATAAAAGCATTGACCGAGCAGTTACTTACAATAGTGCTTCACAAATCTTGTCCCCTTTTTGTGCCACTGAGTCGAAGTATGTGATGGTTTTCCTTCTGACATCTATGACCTGTTATTAAAAGGTGACTGTGAGACACAGCATGACCACGTGTTGCTGACAGAACAAATCCTAGATGACTTTTCTTACTTGTTTTTTTCCTTTCCCCATTTAATTCTTCAATTAAGGAAAAAAAAAAACAGCTAGCTTGACTCACCACTAGTGCCCAGTGCACTGTCAAGTGAATGGGGACTATGATGAGGTCCTGCTTGAAGAGATCCACACCTCTGGTCCATCTTCTTACTGCTTTGTAGCCCCCAGAAATAAGTTTGGGATAGAAAAAAGTACTAAAAGCATAGGCTGCTGGATAGCCTTCTTTTTTATTTCTTTCCACCAGAAGATTCATGTAGAAATTAATGATCTATATGATAAAGAATAAACACAAGACGTAAAATAAGACACTGCTTTACCAAATGAAAAACACAGCAACGTTTTTTTTGTTAGCCACCCTTAAGCAAACAGATGCCTAAGAAAATGCAGTGTCAGCTTTCAGTTTTAATTCTGAAAATTTTGTACTTGACTTACCTCTGCAGTGTAATACCTAGCACACACTCCAGTAACATAGACTAACTCCTGGAAATTACATAATACAAGAAATAAAGGAGATTCTAGAAACAGAAGGCCCATAAATACCTAAAAGAAGAACTCTACAGATATTTCTAAGCTCTCCAGTGAGGGTCCTCAAATGACTTTGAAAAGAAGACTTCCGTACACATATTTTTAAACATATCCCAAACTAGAACATCACCATGCTGCAGTTAGTTTTACCTCATCATTTAGCCAGTGAAGGTTCTTCAGTGTGTGGATGTCCTCACGGGTGACCTTCAGTTTGAAGGCACTGCTCATGATCTCGTCTGGCTTGCCTTTGCCAAACGCAGCAGTGACCTCTCTCTCCATGGCCTGAAACAAGCAGTTAAATGGGAAAGGACTCGTGAGCACACCAACTTGTGAGCAGCTTTCAGCTGAAATGAGGTCTGTCAAGTAAGACTCAAGTGACATTCTATGATTGTGACAAATCTATGATTCTATCCATTCTGTGATTCTATGACAGAGTAGCCCTTGACCTTGGTAACAGCAATAGTGTTTCAGAGCAGAGTATCAGTGGCTTAACCAGATTTTTGTTAAGTTAGCAATAGGACTATTTTTTTTTCTTGTTTCAGAGTCCTGACTTTGTGCTTTAGAGTCTGGATTTGCTTCTGTTTGTTTTCACAAAGGAAGCTGGTATAAAACTATACCAGTTTGGCTAGCAAATTCAGAAAAACGGGTGAAAGACAGCAGTACAGCAAACGCCTTTCCCTGCATGATGCTTAAACCCTTTGCAACGCTGGGGTTTAAGCCAGCTACAGCAGGCATTCTCCATACCTAAGCAGGTAAGTCAGGAGCCTAAAAGAACTTGAAGGTGGGGAGATTCAAAGGGAACTGAGGTAGCTACGCTGGAGTCCTGCAATGAGTCTGGGTTGTCTATATAATTGGCTGTAGCACGGATATTTCCATCTAAGTCTGCTTAACGGATGCAAATAAACCACTAGGCTTGTTAGTACGAAAATCTCTGATCTGCAAGATCTTTGATCTGCATCTCCTTCTTGGCTGAATCTGGGCTAGCGAAATTAAAAAAAAAAAAACACAAATTTTGCCTCATACTGAGCATCATTCTGTACAGCTTGTAAACTCTAGATTTGCTAGCCCTTTTCTAGTCATTTGTCAACTGGCCAAAAAGGAGGTGCTCATTTAGATTATCAGAACCACAGCTCCAAAGAATAAAAGCAGCCAAAATTCACTGAAGTAGGGGAACTGGAACAACCATGCCCTGATAAACAGGCATAAAACTTCTCTGCACTGTTATACAGAGTGCTGACATGGCCAGTGTGGGATCCTGAGGACGTACACTAGATGCTTAGGTCCCTCACGAGCAATGCAGTACTCGGGATCAGCAACAGCACACTCTTATCGCTGTGGTATGACAGGTTCAGAGGCAGAGCCAATGCAACTGTTACAAATCAGGTTAGCAAACAGATGCACATTCAGCATTGCTCTAGAAGACTGTTCTTAAACCTGGACCAATTTTTGTCCTGATAACAGAAGTCCCATGCACCGTTATGTTAACACAACCAAAGGAACGTGTGGACCACATTAAAGCCTTAAAACCAACTTTACTGCTGACCCTTGCTCTGTGAGGTCACAGCTTCAGACACTCAGTAATTGGTTAAATCTAAATTCTTAAGATTTTAAAAACAGCTGAAGAACCATGTGTAAAAAAAAAAAAAGAGGAGTTACTTGTGTATGTTTCACAGCTTTCTGCTTCGAACAAGACTGACAGGAAAAGTACCTCTGTGAGAGGAGAAAAGTGTTCTACTCGTTTTTCTGATCTTGGGAATTTCTTTTCTTCTACATCAAGGGCAGATGGCCTTCTGGACAAAACAGGTGCCAAACGCAATCGAAATGACACCTCTTCTGAGATTTCAGCTCCACACTGTCTCTGTTAGAAAAAAAGGAAGTCAGGCAAGCAAGGAAACACAAACTTGTTTGCTAGGGAGTAAGGCAGAATGCCTTGCTCATGTATAAAACTGGAAGGGTATTTTGTACACACATCCAACCAGCAAACTCCAAAGTTACTTTTTATGGATGACTGCATTCAAGCTGTGCACCAATGCCATGCACCTACGCAAAATTAAATTGGGGCAAGACAGCCAGAAAGTTAATTTGGCTTGAACTAGCATTAAGAAGCTCAGCAAAACCTCTGTGTGTAGGTATCAAGTTGAGACTGAGATTAGTATTTCTTAGTCCTGACCAGAGATTAAAGCCAAAGAGATGCAACTCCTATCTCACAAAACAGGAGAAGACTAAAGATACTGCAGTCCAGCACTGTAGGTCAACTAAGTTTGTGCCCTAGTGGTTCTGAAGCTTTAACCAACAGATAAAAGGGGAAGAGTAAAAACAGTATAGTGTGGTATGCTCCCAATAGTCCAGAAACAAAATTAGTGGCAGCAGAAAACCCTTTGTTATAGCTCCATTCATCAAATCATGTTCCTGCTTTCCCTGGGAAAAACAACTTGGATTAATACATTACTCACTCAGTAATATATGTAAGGAAGGAGTGCAAAAAATTAGGATTGCAAGTAGCCACATTTTCTTTAAAAGTGAAATAATGAATAACACAAGCTTACCCCTGAACTGGCTTGTTTCACTGGTCTTCCCTGTTCATGAGAATTTTCTGCTGGCGTGTAGTATCTGCAAGGAGAGACAGAAAGAGAAACAGGTTGTATCAGTATTGTGCCACATAATTCTTAATCCATCTTCTGGTTAAGGAATGCTTTTTCAAGGTTGATTCAGACTAGAGCCTCACTAGTATACATGAACATGAGATGACATTGCCTCAGCTTCCAGCAATGTTCTCTTGTAGCAGGACTGGGAGCTTAAATTTTCTTCCATTGACATGTGCAAGACTCCTTTTGCTTATCAGCTTTGTTATTTGGAAAACAGGGAAGCAACCAGCACCTCCTCTATGAAGGGCTTTGTGCTCTACTGATGATCGATACTGAAAGCTAGGTGTTACTCTGCAAGGTATAACATGAACATCTGCAACTACACTTGCAGCCAAATATAGTTAGCTTACTGAAACTAAGACCAGAACACTGAATTAAGAACAGGACAGCTAGAACTTTTTTACTTGCCTTTCATGCACTAGTCATGAGAGTGACTATCCCCAGTTGGAGAGGATTATCATTAAAATAATGCAGACTCTGAGGAGCAAGCAAATACACAGACATGAAAGCTGTCCACGTGTCCCTTCTTCGAAAACAAGAATTTACACTGTCACCACAGATCTCATTTGGGGGGAGACCTACAACAGCCTCTAATGGTATCCCCCACTCATTGTGCTTTAAAGGCATTCAATCCATCATGGTAAGAGTAGACATCCCAAGCCCTGCTGAATGACTTCAGTTAGTAGCTATATCTGCAAAAAAGGCAGGAAAACGTTCCCTTTACTTGAACCCATCAAACACTATCACTTATTTTATTTCCTTCTCTCTCTCCTTGAGCTTAGAGGAACCACAGACAACTTCAGCACTGGAACAGGGCTGCACAGCTAAATATATCGTTAGGGGTTAAAGCAGGGAGAACAGGGTCAGGAAGAGCTACAAGAATTACCACAACTAAATTTTTCTGCTCCCATCTACACTTTGTCCCCTCTTGTTTAAGGGAAGGTCACTGCAAAAAGACACGTGCCGCACAAACCAGACTGCCATAAAAAACCTCTCCCACTTGGTGTACTTACTGCAACCAATACCACGTTTCCTTCAACAACACAAAGCCATCTGAACTCGTACTGTTGCCAGCTCAGATGGTTAATGCAGAAGTCCACTGGTCAAAGTCCCTCCCAAACAGGTGGATAACCCAACTGCATGCTTCCTTTTTAGTCTCATATTCAAACCAAAGGCATCCTGCACGTCACAAAAACTGCCTCAGTCCCACCAGGCTTTGCAAGTTCTCATTCTCACACGTTTTTGGACCCTAGTTTCAAAGTGAACAAAATGAAATGGCAGCTCATTAATGGTTTGTCAGAAAGGAACACGCAAGTGAAAACTGATTCCTTGCAAAGCAAAGGACGACTTGGTACTGCCACCACTGTTACCCTCAGATAGCTTGCTTGCCACAGCAAAGGACTCTGTGTGCACAGCAAACACCACACCAGCACAACCCCTGCCTGTTACACAGCAAGGCTGTAGCTGAGATGGAACTGGCTGGCAAACAATTCCAGAGCCACAAGGTAGCTACTCCCGTTCCACACTAGGATGATAAATATGATTTTTCTCCTTCTGGCCACTACCAGAGGATGACACAGATACACACACACAGCAAAACCAAGCAAGAACCGCGACTTTACCTGATTATATCGCTTCTTGGAGACCAGTGTGTGCTGCAGCTGTCTGCACGCTTGCTATCTGCACAGAAAAGCAGTAACAGAAAGACAAGAAGTCAGCTTTTAATTACAATCAGATGAACATGGCTATCAGTTTATGGGCGATAAGACAAAGCCTCTAATAATGACCACAAGGTTATGAAGTTTAAACTTGGGCAAACAGGCCTGCTGAATATCATGGGCAAGTGTATGAGGATTGAAGCAAGGGATTTGCTAAGTTTTATGTCCTGGACTGCACCCTTTACTAATATTTTATTTTATTTCAAAAATAAGATGAAGAAAATAACTCAGAAGTATAGCTTGTAATTTTTCACCTCAAAACAAGCTTTCCCCAAATTCTAGCACCTGCTCAGAAATTCACAACCCATGTGACTGCATAATGAACCACGTACGTAAAAAGGAGCACTAATGAAATACTACTTAAATAATGAACAGGAAAAAAAATAACTGGAACAAAATTAAACATATACACATTAAAACGCAGTATTATAACACACTGCTGGTATACAAGAAAATAGCCTGTCAGCAAACCAGTTTCACCAGCCCATTCTGCAGGAGATAGCTAGTGAAGGTGACCCTAGTTATCTATCTTCAGCAAGCTGAAGGTATGGTCAGATACCACAGACTTCCCATGCCTAGTGCAGTTACTTCTGCAGCCAAGAACATCCCTAGTACAGTAATGGCTTTGAAGTACAATTTTAAACTTTTTCCACTTACAAAGCCTTTTCAGCCAATAACTACCCATGGTTTTGTTCCTGCTTTCCCTTTCCTTTTCTTTTCTTTTTCCTTCCAGAGACAGGCCGTTTCATTCTAAGAACTGAGGTAAGCTATAGTAGCATAAACACGCTGTCTGACTTAGATTTCCTTACACACAGACACACCTTAACAATACACCAGCACTGACAACTCTTCTTAATGTAGACTATGCCTTCGAGACTTAAGGAAACACCCTATTTTGATTCGAGATCTAGCTGCAAAACAGGACAGATATGAATCACAGGGGATACTCACTGGTTCTTAGTGTCATATATTGACAGACATCTCCGCGTCTTTGTTCATCCAGGTGACTTGCAGCCATCACTGGTTCCTTGGAGTAAGCCTGAACACTTTGGTGCAGCAGAAAATACCAGAGAAGAATCAGAATGTCTGTATAGGCAGTATGTGTTATCAATACACACCAATTCACCAGAAAGGATAAAGCTTATTCATACACAACTGTCTACACTAGAGTTGGAGACCACAGGTAAAGCAATAGAAACTGTTTTAGGTACAATTAGGCTGTTTAATCCATTAACAGGGTCATCCTGTCTCTTGCATTAGTTTTACAACAGAACCTAAGAGGCATTTTACATTCAAAATCTTGGCTATTTTCAACTCATACATACTGCTGACACAGGAGTCACATTTTCTGCCATTTCAGAATTTCAGGAGAGACTAGTAAGTCACAACAATTGATTCTTTTACCCCTTCACCAGCAAAAAAGCTTTACTTAAAAAAAAAATAAAAATCTTTACACATTGCACAAACATCTGGGTCAACCTGAGGAGGCTATTGTATTTTACAGAACAAGACAGCATTCGTTTTAATAGTCCTTGACCAATTCTGTTCAATCTATTTAATAAAGATTATGTTCACCATGTGAATAGTGTCCACAACAGAAATTTCTGGGACATTTTACTTAGGATCTGCTCTACTTGGACCTCAGGGACTACATGCTCATTATCAGCTGGCGCACACTAGATGCACTCTGGAGGAATGCTCTCTGATTTAGCATCACCTGAAAGGAATCTGCTTCACATCCTTCAGGTCTGCTCTGACATATGAGCCAAACCACAATAATCAATGATCAGGAGATTAGATGCCAAAAGCAGAGTCCTGATCCACCCTAAAAAGCTACTGATGGCGCACCTAGAATTATATTAAATACTGATTTCCGTATCGTTTTCATGCACCAGAATGTTTAAACAGGCCATGCTGTTCTGATCTCAAGTCTTGTGTTCAGGTGTCTTCTAGCTGTGAACAACCAGAGATGGGGATTTTTCTAAGCCTCAGTAACAATCTATGTTTCAATGCATTAAAAAAAAAAAAAAAAAAAGGCAAGAAAACACAGCACTTCCTACTATCTTTCTATGTAGAAAGGCACAATGGAATTTTAGCACCCTTTTGGCATCAGCATTTTCCAATTAGTCCCTCACAGCTTTGAAGTGTAGCTATTCCACTAAGATAATAGCTTCTATTATTTTTGTGTTTTCCCTGGTGTAGTTGATTTTATGCAACCTCTTGGTACAGTTACAGACATATCAAACATACTCATCGTTAGTATATATGAATCAGCATTACACGCAAGTTCCCTCTTGTAGGTTGCTTTAAGAACAGGCGTTCCATACACGAGACTAAGATTTCGTCATTTTAGTGTATTGCAAAGAGAAAATTCCCTATGATTTGTATGAGAAGTGCTGGGGGAGGTAGGAAGGAACAGAGAAAGACCTAGTATTCCCTGTGTTTAGGTTACATTTCACATTCTCAGATAAAATATGTCTACTGACTGAGGAAGAAGTTGACTATTGTGAATGAGAAGATAAATTCTTTTTAATAGTGTTACAAAATAACCAATCCTATGGATTTTTATGATAAATTACACTGCCAGCACTAGAACTAGGTACTACCTTTCTTAACAGAAATACAAGAAAGGGCTATCAAAAAGAGAAACAAACCCCTAACAATTAAGGAATCTTCACTTTCAGAACATGCCTTCACAGAATGTTCATGCTTTACTGGGGGAAGGTAAAGGCAGGGAGGGAAGAGCGCGTCATGGCCTTTTCAAAATTACTTTACTCCAGTACCTGCTCTGGGACAATCTCCACAACCTTAAGAGAACAAAATATGATTTTCCCCTCCACTTACCCATGTACAAAAGCTACAACATTACCACCAAAAAGTTAATACTTATTTTTCCTATAATTACTTGCAGAAGCTTGTCGGCTGTGAGATAGAGCGGCTTCTAGGATATTTTTCCTTTACTAGTTTCAAGAGCTGTTTGTATTTCTCCTTTTCGCCTCTCAGAACATCCTAGCAGAATAGAAGGGGAAAAAAAAGATGAGATCAGAACCCCGTACGAAGCAAATACTTGTAATCTGAATTTAGTGCAGACTGCACAGGTTGTTCTCATAACACTGGCACAGAATTCAAGTTTATTTTAGCAGGAATTCCTACACCTTCATTTTTTTCCTATCCTGCGATAAGAACTTGCATCCCACTACAATCTCAAAATTCCTTCTGCAACTGTTTCCTCAAACGTGGGCCTCTTCTCTCTAGCTGTGGTCTACACTTCTTGCATAAGAATTCAGGCTAATAGGAATTCCTGTCAATATACATAATGACTGTGTGCTATGAGTCTCCACGGTATCTTAATCATATTCCTCCGCTTGTCATAGCCTGCTTCTCCAGTAGTTCATTTTAAGATCTTCTCCAGTGTAAGCTGGGTTTATCACATATTTTCCAATAGTTGCTTCAGATATTGGAAGAAAAGGACAGGGAAGGACCTCTTAGCCCTTCAAGGAAGAATTATCAGCAAGTGTGTGGGGTTTTTTGCCTACATCATCCTTATAAAGCTGCTACGTAAAGACAGCTGTTGAGCTGGGGTAAGGACAAATAGTAAAACAACCCTGCAACAATGATATGCTAAGTGACAGGGCAGTACTTCCACTTACAACACTTGATACGCAGAAAAGCAAATAAAACATCACGCACTGATTTTCCGAAGCATTCCTTCATTAACTATATCCACTGCAGGGAATGTTACAAACTGTCACTTCAGTGTTTGTCATAGCTCTGATGTGACTACTGAGTTGTGTTATTTCAAAAGCCAGCTTTCTCACCCAACGCACCTCTTCCACAGTACAGAAAGGCCTCCCCATTTTGCCGACTTCTGAAGTCGCAGACTCTGGCGTAGTGTGCTCCTTAATGGGTGGCCTGAGTGTTACGGTGTCTTCTGGAGTAGTTTTGACATGGTGGTTGCCATTCCTGCTAGTGCTAAAAATACCAATGGCAAAAGAAATAGCATCAAGACAATATTCAGAAAAGCACCTCTGATTCAAGCACCACCACCAACCGTTTTGTAAGCACGTGCATTGATGATGATGGAGACAGACATGAAATGTTTATTATTTTCAGATGGAGACCTGCTGTCTTCAAACACTTAATGGGAAAGTATGGAGAAATAAAATAGAAAGTCAGACTGCTTTGAATATACGCTGCTGATTGATCTGCACTCAGATGCAGCACCAGTGCTGCGCCCATTCTCAGGGTCATTTCCAAGGCAGTCCAAGCCCTGAGTCAACACAGAAGACTCGAGAACCACACAGGCACGTTACCATCAAACCCTCAACTCTTCCAAAAGCTAGCACACTGGCATAGAAGTGTAGCTGCTTTCCTCACAAAATTGTTCTGGTCAGAGACTTCTAGAGATCATCTCATCTACCTCCCCACTCAAGCAGAGGCAACCCAAAGCAGGTTGCTCAAGACCGTGCCCAGTTGGGTTTTGAGCGTGTCCAAGGACACAGACTCCCCTGGCTCTCTGGGCATCCTGTGCCAGTGCTGAGTCACCCTCACAGTACAGTAAGTGCTTCCTTATGTTCAGATGGAATTCCCTGCTTTTCAGTTTGCGCCCACTGCCACCTGTCAGTGGGCAACACTGAGAAAAGCCCAGCTCGCTCCTCTTTATTCCCTCCCATCAGATGGTTATGCACACTGATGAGATTCCTCTGAACCTTCCCCGGGCTGCATGTTCCCAGCTCCCTCCACCTCTCCTCATATGCTTCACTCCCTTCATCACCTCTGCTGGACTTGCTCCCTTAAGCCCACGTCTTTCTTATGCTGGAGAGCCCAGACTTGGACACAGCACTCCAGGTATGGCCTCACCAGGGCAGTGCAGAGAAGATAGATCATCTCTCTTCGCCTTTTTTGATTTAAACCTTTTTTGATTTAGAAAGGTTTAAAATTGGTTGGGAAAAAAAGCAGATGGAGACCTCCCTACAGTACAGCAGCTTGGAGTTCCAGAATAGCTTGGAAAACTATTACTGCATGGACAAAGATACAAGTGTTTGACAACACCCAGAACGCTCAACAAAGAAAGTGAAAGAGAGCAAGTCTTTAAGTGATGTCAAAGAAACTGAAGGATTTTTACCTCAAACAGGGAATTGTCTTATGAGAAAGGGATAGTGTTTCATTATTCAAGCAAGCGTTGGTTCCACAAGGCATCTTATCTACGAGGAGAGCACAAGTTAACGATGTAACTATACGAAGAAACTGAAGTTTTATCAGTTTACAGTGAAGAACTTCACCAAACAAATTATTTTCATTTTTCTCTCTTGCATCATAACGTTATTTGCATTATGTTACATTATTAACAATAATCTCAGATTTCCATATTCACATCTACAGAAATTTGTGCACACAAATTACTGTTAGCCTAAACCTGAAATAAAAAAGGGCTATTGGGATCTACTACCTAAAAATTAAGCGTTTTAAACAATTTACTTCTGGCAAGCTAACAGTGGCCGTGTCAGAAGTAGAGAACTGCATCCCAGGCAGCTCTTGAACTAACGCTGAGATGATAAGACAAATGCCTGGCCCCAAACCAGAAGCAAAGCAAGGATACAGGGAAGAAGCAAAGCTCCTATGCAAGTATCCCTTATGGTACCTAGATATCGTGCCTGTAACCTGTTCATAAGCCTTGTGCTGAGTCACAGAGTACACACACAATGTAGGATGAAAAAGAAATGAGTTGGTAACCCGATGGCCTTACCAATCTGTAGCATTTCTACTTCTAGCGCAGAACTTGCTGGTCTTTTAGACAAAGGGTCAGACGAAGTGGACTGAGTCTTAAATAAAAACACACAAGTATCATAGTGAGTATAACATGAATACAAATCCAAGCAAACACAATGTTCCTGAAATCTAGGCAGCTCTGTTATGACTCAGGGATCATGATATGCTGGTTCAGATTGCAGCAGAATGCAAATATTTGCAGGATCTCTGACAAGCTCGCTGATTTTTAATACTCATATACACAGCGATGTAAAACAACATGAGCCTAACATCAAGTTCTCCTCAGTCAGCTCCTAACTGTTCTGAAAAGCAAGTCTTGTCCTTGAAAAATACACTTTGTAAGAGTTAATGACTCTCTCAAGAACAAATAGGTAGAACACGACAGCTTCCTATTCCTCTCTTACCCTAGTGGGGCAATAAGAAAGGCAACATCCCACCTTTGAACCAAACAACGGAGTGCAGCTGTTAATGAGTCACTGTTACAGAACCTGTGTCCTACAGGAATCCTCTCGTGGATAATGAATTTAGCAGAATGATGTTTACCTGGACCAACTACATAGTTTTTCTTGCAAGGTGATGTATTTTGATTCCTTATCTACAAGCTTGAGAAAAAGAGTAACAGCTTGCAAACACACAGACTGTAGGTTTGAGTACCTGTGAAATATCTGGGAGACAGCAGAAGTGTAGCTCCCCAGTTCCAAGTGCTAGAAACGCACGTGCAGACTTGAATAAGGCAAAACCAGCACACAAGAGCAAGAGCTGCCTTCTATCAATGGAAAAGAAGGACCTACTGCTTTACGGGCTCAGGGCAGGCCCAGCTTCAAGATGCATCAGGCAGAGAAGCTCCTTCCTTTCATCTCACACAGATTCACCCAATATCATAACTACCTACTTTCAAATTCTGTTCTAACCTCTTCTGTGGGCTCTGTGATTGGAGCTGCATTGCTGACTGAAGCTTTCCAGTGCTTGTTTGTTGCCTCAGCCGGTACCTTCGCCACAGCAGAAACTTCTTCAACTTTCTCTGTAGGCTCAGAGGTGGTGCAACCTAAAAAACAAAGACAGGCCGTGTAAGAACACAACTGAAAAGGGAAATCAGGTTTTTGTGTGAACAGAAATCCTTAATGACACCTACCGCAGCAGAACTCATTGCTAGTTACAGTCTTTTCTGCCAACAGAGCTGGAGGTGAGTTTTGTAATAGGTGGCTCCAGAGGCAGTTCTGCAGAGCCGAGCTCACGACTAACCCGCAGATCTGCCAGCCAGGTCTACCAGAACACCCTGCTTTTGGGAGCACTCCCTTTTTCCAGGGAAGCAGCACACGGTGCAATTTCTCTCCCTCACCCCCTCCACGCATGCATGTAGCACTGCAGTTTATTACATGTTGCTCTTGACTACTGGAGGAGCTGTTTGCTGAGGTCTAGAAACCAAATTTAGCAAAGACTCCTGAGTATTACAGAAGCAGGGACACACAACCCCTCAGACAGTGCTCCCAAATGTTAACAAGCCAGGACTGTCTAACAGGGGGCTGTGTTAGAGAATAAATGGTACCAGGAAAGCATGCTACCTGTTCAGCAGCCCCTACCATTAGATGAGGGGCAGCACTGCTGGCCAAGCAGTGAGTAGGAAGCCCCATGTCTCCCCATAAAGTGTATGCTAGGAGATGTCCCACAGCCTAAAGAGCATCAATTTCTCCCTCTTTTATCTGACTGAAAAAGGGAAGCTTTGATCTCAAATCATGACCAAATCAGCTGGCATTGAGGTAACAAAATGGCTGCATGCAGCTCTGTAATTTTACCCATAAAATCTGCAGAGGGGGTGTCCGAGGAAGTCTCACTGAAGCGAACACTTCTCTGTCTCTGCTGTCCTCTCCCATGCCAACCCTCCGCTGCTTCTTCACCCTTCCTTACTCAGCTCTCATTTATCTTTTAAACATTCGCGTGCCAAACTTTTCAGATTCAGACTGAACCCACTTCTGGTTTCAGTTCAACTTTTTTTTTTTTTCTTCCAAACTCACGTCACTCAGAAATACCACTTTTCTCTGCCTGCACCAGTTCAGAGTTACCTTCCTTCACACCCCAGATCTTAAGTGTTTTTTTTGGGAGAAACACAGCTATTCTGAGCTGTCAGAGGTACAGCATCACAAACCTAGGCAGGAGGGGGCACACAGCTTCGATGCCAAATGCTCTCTGCTGATGTGGATGGGCCAGAGAGACCTGGGGTATCTCCTGCTGGCAGCAGAAGTCCTGTACCCTGCCACCACCAGCACAGATAACATCGCATATAGGGCTAGGCCCCACGATACAGCCTCAGGCCACTGGCTGCACAGACGGTCACATCCAAGAGAACGGCTCAAAAAGCCACGGTTTCGGGAATCATGCTGAAGTACAAAAGCCAGAGTTTTCTAAGGTACGTGAAACCTAAGAAAAACCAGGCGTATTAATTACATGGGTAATGTGCAATACCTGTTTTTTGCTTTTTTGGTTGAGTCTGGTCAGGATCTTCCAGAGGTGGCTGAGCACTGAGGAAAAAACACACAGAACAGTGTTTTGCAAGCACAGATAAGCTTCTGAGAGACTGAGTTCCCTCTGCAGGGCCCACACTTCCAAAATTTATTTCCATATCCCAAAAGTCTCCCCTCCAAGCATCTCTGGGATCATCTCGGACAGGAACACGCGGCTGCTGCTATTGAAGCACCTCTCACCAACGCCCCCCACTGCTCCGACTCAGCAGAGCACTCACAGACAGTTAATTCTCCCCCTCCAGCACATTAGGGCTCTTTCTCACATTCAATTCATGTTTTCTGTCTGTCACTAACAACAAAAAATTCTTCAGTTAATATGTAATAAGCTTTACATATATTGCATATCCTCTTTCCTCAAGGAAAGCAACATGCCAACGATTACTAAGCCATCTGAGTGCCCTACACCAAGCTGCAGAGAAATAAAAGTTTAATTAGGACAGGAAATAAAAGGTGGAAAAGCAACTCGTGAACACCCACATAAATAACTTACTGCTAAATCAGTGCTCGTGAACTAGTTCTTTAAATCATTCTTAGCTGCACCCTTCCTTACTAAGCGTTAGTTAAAGCATTATATCAGTTGATACAAAGATAAAGTCTAGCTGCCTTTTTTTTTTTTTTTTTTTTTAAAACTTTGAGAACAGATAGCAAAGGTTGTGCCTTTTCCTTTTTTTTTTTTTTTTTTTTTTCCTTATTTGATTCCAAAACCACCCTGACACACGGCGAGGGTTCTACGAAAGATGCTGTGCTCCTTCTCAGATACAATAATTTCTTTTCAACTGTTATGCTCCCAAACCCTGCTGATTGCATCACTTCTGGACTGCTTTCCTTCTGCAGCAGGAGCACAAAAATGAGTTCTTATCCTTACCTGCACCTTTCATACAGTACGGAGGGTATTTGTCATTGCTATGCTATTAAAGTCAGGCAGAAAAATGGGGGGTAGGTGTTAAATGCAAAACATTCCTAAAAAAATACATTCTTACTCAGCATATTTGATATTCCAGAAGGTAAAACTGAAGAAATCAAAAATATTTGTCTTCCTGATCAGTTTTTATCAAGACCACTTCATTCAAAACTTCATTTTGAAGTGGTCTTCAGTGAAATCTTTCCAGCATCAGTCCTCTGCAGAGATAAAGCACAATGCCACCTCTTCACACTACCTTCAGAGACAACCACAGGTTAAACACCTTACTGTGGTGACAGTTACTGGTTTCAAATGGAAGTGCATCTTTCTACAGTTTTAGAAGAGCACCCAACACCTGCGAGAGTGGTTTTGTCCTTTTTCCTTTACCAAACACAGCTTGAGCACATGGAAAAGGGAATTCTCTGCTGGTGATTCAGAAGGTTGGGAAATCGTTGATGTCCTGAAGTAGGCGAGGCCAGGGAACACGAACAGGCAAAAGACAGGAGGAGTGAGGGAAAAAAAAAAGGCAGATCTATGCTCAGCTACCTGCCTCCAACAGGACTGCACAACCCAGGAGGAGGTTACGCTGTGTCTGTGTCACCGCACCAGAGGCTTTGCCAAGGGCCTGGGGGAAACAGGTGAGTACAGAGGGTGTTGAGCAACACCTGAAACAAGCTGAAAGAGGGGCACCAGAAAGCAGAAGTCATTTGAGCCTGCTCTCCTCGTAAAGATGCGCTCACGTCCTTCGCCATGCCCTGGAGGTGACAGCACCCATCTGTGCCCACATTTTACTCGCCTCCTTGGCAACTACAGGGAAAGAAATAAGCTACGAGAAACTCCTCCTGCGCCAGTGTCCAGGACAGCTCACTGCAGCGTATAATTTAAAATTGTAAAAATTCAACCTTTCACAGGCTGACTCCCCAAAATTTTTGCATGCCGTACTTCAGCGATGCGCTGCAAGAGCAGCTACTTTTTAACCACTCTCCCCATGGGTTTCACCCACCCGTACCCACAATTTTTCACCTTTCTACTGTGGGATAACACTGAGTGCCAGACATCATGGAGAAGGCAGCTTTGGTGTTAACTCCCCGCTTCCCCTGCCATGGGGGCTGCATGTGGTGGGGCTCGGGTTTGGGATGTTTCTGCTAAAGCTGTCACACCGAGCTTGCAGCCGGGCACATTGCTCAGGTTGTAACAGGGAGCATCTGCCTTGCTTCCCTCGGAGAGCCTCGCACGTGGGAGCTGGGAACACCTTTGGCGTTTTAGCGAATATTTCAGGGAATACTCGGGTCTTTTAGCGAATATTTCAGGGAATACTTGTTTTTTTTAAGGGAATACCTCTGCCTTTCAGTTAACATCTCAGGGAACACCGTTGGCATTTAGCAAGTACCTCAGGGAACACACACCTTTGGCATTTTAGCGACTATTTCAGGGAATACTTGGATCTTTTAGCGATTATTTCAGGGAATACTTTTGCCTTTTAGGGGAATACCTCTACCTTTCAGTTAACATCTCAGGGAACACCTTTGGCATCGAGTACCTCAGGGAACACACACCTTTGGCCTTTTAGCGACTATTTCAGGGATCACTTTCGCCTTTTAGCGACTATTTCAGGGAACCCTTCTGCCTTTTGGCGAACACCCCTGCCTCCCAGCGAACACCTCAGGGTCCCCCCCCGCCTCTCGGTGACCGGCTGCGGGCACACGCCGCCCCCCGGCACCCCCCCCCGGATCCTCAGCCCCACTTTCCCTGCCGCTCAGCTTCCGCAGCCGCCCGGTACCGGCTCCTCCCCGCTTCCCTTCCCTCACCGCCCCCAGCCCCGTCCCGTGTCCCCTCAGCAGCAGCCTCGGGACCCTCCGGACCCCCCCGGGGTCCCCATTTCGCTCCCCCCCCACACGCAGCCCGCCCTCCTCCCACCCCCCCCCACCCCGTGGCCCGGCCGAGGAGGGCCCGCTCCGGCCTCGCTGACCTGTGGAGCGGCCTCTTGCGAGGCGGCGGCGGGGCCGGGGCCGCGGCCGGGGCCGGGGGCGGCGCGAGGCGGCGGGCGGCGGGGAAGAGGGCGCCGAGGGCCGCCAGCAGCCATTGGTACATAGGCCCCGGCCGCCGGCGGCGGAACTGCGCGCATGCGCCGGGCCGCCCTCGGCCGCCCTGAGGGGAGAAAATGGCGGGCGGCCGCCGGCGGGAAGGGGGCTGAGGGCTCAGTGCTGTGTGGAGGGGGCAGGTCGCCGGCAGGCGCGGCTGGCCCGGAGGGGTTTCTCGCAGACCGCTATGGGTTGAAAGAAGTGTTTTGGAAAGAGGTGTTTTGGGGTGGTGCTGTACCCCTTGTATCCTGTCCGGGGAGGCGAGCCCCGGGCTTGCCAAGCACTGCCCCGTTGGAGCAATGAGGGTCCGGTGCCCGCTGTCCCGACAGCGATTCACAGAGTCACAGGCAGCTAGGTTGGAAGAGACCTCCAGGATCACCCAGTCCAACCTCACACTAACAAGCCCTCTGCTAAACGATATCACTAAGCTCTGCATCTAAACGTCTTTTAAAGACCTCCAGGGATGGTGACCACCACTTTCCTGGGCAGCCCATCCCAACGCCTCACAACCCTTTCGGTAAAGAAGCTCTTCCTAATATCCAACCTAAACCTCCCCTTGGAGCAACTTTAGCCCATTCCCTTTCTGTGGTGGAAATCTGCTTCTGGACCTGTTCCTTGTGTGAAGAGGGCTTCTCCTGTCCAGTGGGAGCAGGGTGAGGTTCTCCCTTGGGACATTGCTCAGCACCTCACAGCAATCTTGTTTCAGGTTAATAAAGGGCTTGCCTAATACAGCTGCCTACTCAAGAGGCTATTGGGTTTATTTCCAGTTTCACAAAACCAGTGATGTGTGCAGAAACAGGCTCTTGCCCACCTGTAGTTCTGGGAAGGTGAGCTGCTGGTGCTCAACCTTTAGAGCCATCAATTAGTTACAGACTTTATCTATCTATCTATCTATCTATCTATCTATTTATTTATTTATTTTTATTTCAGGTGTGGTGCTGCCTATTTATTACAAAACGTCTTTGCCCCAGAATGACCACTGGCTGTTGAGAGGTCAGTGTTGCAAGGAGAACAGAGCTGCAGGGCAAGCTGGGGCCGATGAAATGCCCAGGGCAGGGTTGGCACTTCTGTGGGACGTGCTTTCCCTGCCTGCGGGGAGTTGGAGGGTTGGCAGAGCCTTGTTTTAATTAAAACGACCGTCTTCATTGCTCTAGGAAACCCATTGCTGCTACGCTTTGATTTCAGGGCTTTGGCCAAAGGAGGTGGCAGGGACCTGGGCACCGAGCTGAGGATGTGGCAGCAGGTAGCGAGGACGCAGGCAAGGGTACGGGCAGGGTGGTGAGGGCACAGGACAGCGTGCAGCAGGCTTGGGCAGGGTGGTCGGAGAGGCAGCCTGGCCCGGCAGAGGGCACGGCAGCACTGCGCAGAGCCTGAGGCTGGGAATTGCTTCTTTGGCCGCTTTTCCTTCCTCCCAGCCCTTGTGTTTTAGCTGAATCCTGCAACAGAGAGCTGGAGGGGGCGCAGGGAGTTTGTTTGCATTCCTGCGGCAGGAAAGGTGCGAGGTTTTTCTCAGCTTAACTCTGCGCCTGCCGTTACTGTGCACAGCCAAATGTGCAGGTAGAGGGAATGGGCACTGAAGCCACGAGACAACACACCACAAACTAGGAGTCTTGGGAAGGGGGAAGGATAGGGAAGAGGCCTGAGACATAAGGCTCGCACGGCTTGTCCTGCACCCCTTGCAGGTGCAGTGCTGGGAGCAGGGATGGCACTGAGGCTTCTCTTCTGTCCTGGGACCCCCACCATGCAGGCATGAGGTCCTGGCATAGGTGAATGTCCATGGGAAGCTGGACCCGGCCTCAGGGCTGCAGGATTCCTCCAGAAGGCATGGTTACCCCCGCTGCCGTTTCCACCCCCTCTGCTGTTTCCCCTCTGCAGGATAATGCTTAGTGTCCAGATAAACATGGGGAATCTTCTCAGGAATTCTGTTTGCTATTTTAAGCAAGCTTCTCTGTGTCTCCTGATATCAACCACCTCCTTATCCTCACCAGAATAATGCAAGACCAATGATTTTATCCTTCACAAAATGTCAGCATTAATGGCTTTGAGTGTGCTGGTAAAGTGCCTGGCAGTAACAGCAGGGTTGGTGTGACTGCAGGACTCACCAACCCTCCAAATAAACCTGCACAGCCTGAAGGTTTTGTCCCAGACGTATGAGGACAGTTAATGTGGAGTTTCATGATGTAATTCTTTTTTTTTTTACTTGGTGTTTGGTAGAAAGATCATCACAATCTCTAAAACATGAACAAACAAATAGAAACTCATTAAATTGATGCCACCAGACAGCAATCTTTCTTCTTGGAGTTGGGCGTCTAGTTGCACCTTGCATAAAATACACTTGTCTTCTTCCCTTCACACGTGGCAAAATTTTCTTTCTTCCCTATATTTTTTCAATACTGAACTTTGCAAGCTAGCCAAACTGTGTGAAGGTTGAGAAGGAGTACACAGGGGCTACACACAGGAGTACACACAGATGTGGCTTCCAAAGTGCTTTTATCAGCCAGGTTTGTGAGTTCAGTGTACAGCTGTGACTGTCCTGAGCCACTGAGTGCCGCCCCTACCTTCACCAGGACCTGGCAGACTGTTTCTTCTCTGAATTTGATGGAAGCAGGTGCCCTCTCTTTGGGCATTCCTGCATCTGCAGGTTTCTATTTCATACCAGCTCTCCTGCCTTCTTTTCATTTGGAAGCCTTTCCATGTCCCCAGTCTCCCTCAACTGCTCCCTGATTCACTTCCATGTTTTTTTTTTGTTTTTTTTTTTTTCCAAATAAAACAATAGCTAGATTGCAAGAGGTCGTATATCATAACACATGCAGCTTCTTTACAGGTCAGTTCTACATTGGTTGCATTTCTCAATCCCTGTAATTTAAGCTGATCGTTAACTTCATGACTTAATTCTTTACAATGCCTGTGAGCTTCTTGCTCAGTACATTGGTGTGTAATGACTCAGAATTATGGCATCTGATGCATGTACATCCAGAATCCTGTTACTGGCCATTTAAATACACAGGGGTTACTTGTGCCCCATCTCTGATCCCGGTAGCAAATGCATGTAATTCCAGAATCCAGGCTCAGCAGTTGTGCATTACCCAAAGTCCCAACCTTCGGAGCAGCATCAGCGTGGAAGCAATGTAGTTCATGGACCTGGCTGCTAAAGCAGCGTGTTTCAAACTGGTATGATAACAGGGTGATTCCACTGAGAAGTTAATTTGGGGGATAGAGGAATGAATAGTGATTTTAGGGACATGCCTAATTTTAGCTGTATGAGGCGTAGTACACTTAATCTGTCATTAAAATCATTGTTCCACGTGTGTTCAGGATGATGTCCAGGTGGCATAGCGCTGTACCAAAAAGCTGTTTGCCAAAAAGGTGCTTCCTCGTTCCCCCTGCCACACCCCTGCTCCGAAGCCAGCGGGCCGCAGGTGATCTCCGTGGCCACGATCTACGTCGTTGCCGTTCTTTGGCTCTGGACCTTGTGCCCTACGAAAACAACCCTGATAAAACCCTGGCCGTCCAGCCGATCTTGCTGTCAGCGCCCATGCTTTCACTTAACTTTGTGCAAATATTGGTTCCGAGTCGTGAAGAGGAGGGGCTTGGCGCGTGGGTTTGGAGCACAGCGCTCCCAAACCAGCAGTACGAGTCTCGGCAACGTGCGCTTGCCAGAGCTTTCACATTGCTTGGTTTGCTAAGCTTCCAAATTCTCTGCCTTGGGTATAATCCCACTGAATATGATTCAATTTGTCAACATAGCTACCTGATGACTAATATGTGTTTAGCTGGTCAGCCCTTTTTTATACAGTCGCTATCAAGTGAGATGATGAGTGACAGCAGATGTGGTTGGAAAAATGCCTTATTTTTCACCCCGCATAGCTCTGAGGCTGAAACTTGCTTGCTGTTTTCCACTGCCCCAGCTCAGCAAGATTACTCTTCATAATGCAGTGCCTGTAGTTAAGGTGCATTTATAATACTCTTTCACATTGGCTGCATTTTTTCATTCCCTATAATTTACATAGCTGAAGGTTAACTTCACAGCTTAATTCTGTATTATCCCTTCCAGTTTCCTGCTCGGGACGGGAATAAATCTGAGCCCGTTTCTGTCCAGCAGTGCGCCTTTGTAGCTCATCGTAGCCAGCAGGGTGTATTCACCCGAGTGCCCACGTCCCCAGTGTGTCTGGGTGGGTAACCTCGTGTACGGTGACCGATGAGCAGTCTGCATCTGATCTCATCTCTCCACCATCGTCCTCCTGGGGTGAGGCAGCTCGTGGAAGGGCAGCACTCATGCTGCGAGGTGCCACACTCACAGCTGAGGCCAGAGAGCCAGACCCCAGCCAGTGCAGTGAGGGAGGAGATCAGTGTGCAGCCCCAGTGCTGGCGGTGCGGCGGCCTTAGGACTTTCTCTGCCCATCCCGCAGTGCCTTCAGGGAAGGTGGTTAACGTTGCCTAAGTGTAGGGGAAGTCAGGGTGAAAAGTGCCCAGAGCTTCCCGGCCAGCTCTCACCATCTGGAAATTCCCTCGTCCATATATTCTCCCGACACCACCTGCACCCCTTGTGTCCCCAGCAAGGACGCTGCTCCCAGGCGATATCTGGGGGTGGTGACAGCTCCGAGACAGCCTGACAGCACGGTGACCTGCAGGGAGGGGACACCATGGGGCTCCTGTCACCCCATGGGGCTCCTCTCACCCCAGCACCGCCTTCTGAGCAGTGTGTCGTGGCTGTCTGGCTGCGGGGTGTGATTTTATTTACCTTTCCTAACGAGCCGGGGTTGTGGCTGGTGGGCCAGGTGTTGTTATCACGGGGTGAGCTGCGTGTGTCAGGCTTTTACGGTCAGAGGCAAACAAAAACAGTGCGGCGCAGAGCTGCGCTGCGAGCCTCTGTGAAAACAGCCCCAGCGATGATGACTCACGTCTCTGTAATGCCACGTTAAGTTTGCTAAATGCAGCTGGCTTGTGGTGTAGCACGGGGACGGCTCAGCCCCAGCCCTGCTGCGGCCGCCTGGGCTCGGCTGGGAGCGAGGCTTTACGGAATCAGAAATGACAACCGATCTGAGTAAGATCTGTGGACGTGATTGAGTGTACACCAGGAGCCGTTTGTGGAAAATGCAGCTTGTACGGTGATTTCTCACATCTGCAGCCACAGACCCTGCTCCTGTGCAGCACAGAGCCTGCAGTGAATCGAAGCACGTGCTGTGCAGTGTGGATGTGAATGGCCAAGCTTGCGCTCGGTGTTAGGAGGATCCTGCTGGGAAAACCATGGGGAAGCCCAGATAAAGTCATGGGCAAAGCAGAAGGGCACAGATGCAGGCACTCACGGCAGCAGAAGAAACACAGAGCCACGCGTTAAAGCCAACTGCAGTTGCAGGACAGAATCCACTTCTGGAGGATGTGTTTGCATCCAAACTGTGCGCCAGCAGCAAAAGGTCTCCCGGACTGCTGCTGCTGTTGGCTGGTGATGAATGGAGGCAGGGAAGAGAGGAGGTAAAGAACAAAAGTGCTCAGAGGATTTGCTGAGATGCAGAGTCCCAATAATTCACCCAGAGCATCCTTGCTGGGCTGCAGGAGGGGAGCAGCGGCAAGTTTTTGCGCTGCTCATGCCCACAGGTGGGCTGCAATGTGGGATAAACACGCAGGGCAATCCGTATCTGCTTTGTGCATGGGGGGCGACTTGCTGAGTGTGCAAAAGTGGATTTTATTCAAGGATGTCCTTACACATGTGCTTGTCTTTAACTCTCCCTTTCAGCTCATGACTTAATCCCTTATCATTCCCCTCCGCAGCTCTTCCAGCAGCTTCCAGCACGTTTCCAGCCAACGAAGGTTCTTGACCTGTCTCACTTTCTTGCCCTGCAGTCCTTCTTCCTCCTCTTCACCCAGAGAGACACAAAGCCCTTCAGGAAGTTCAGGTTATTGCCCAACATGTCATCAGGACTAAGGGCATCACCTCGAATTCGTTGCACAGATCCTTTGACAAAGGAAGTGCAAAAGAGAAAGGGGAAGCACATAATTTGGGCTACTTTTCCTGCAGAGAAACCAAATGACTTCAGCGCACTTTGCCTCCTGCCTTTCTTAGCTTCCTTTGCAAATTCATGCACGACAAAATATTGCTGCTGGTGAGTTTGTCAGGTGGCAGCACTCGGGGCCCAGCTGGTGGTGGAGCTGGGCAGGCAGCCCAGGAGATGGATTGTCCCATAGGAGCCACCGGTGGGACCTGATTCTGCCCTCATCCGACCCCAACAACGCTTCAGGAGGCGTCGTTCATCTTCGGGAGGTGTCGTGAGGCTGAAGTCACCTTCACAGGGCCTTGGGGGAGGTAACGTGTGTTGGCCTGGAGCAACGGCCGCTGCTCTCCAGGCACTGATTCGGAGTGAGCCCTGCCTCGGCTGTGAAGGAGAAAACCTGTCAGAAAGCTCACGTTGAGCTCTGCGACAAGGCTCTGGTGTCCACACAGAGCTGGGCGAGCGGTGGGGGCCTGCCCTGACCTTTATTGCAGCAAGGGCACCTCCGCTGCCCTCCTCCTTGTCCCTCCGCGGGGGCTTTTCCCGTTAAATTCAGGTTGTTCCACGGAGCAGGCTCAGGGGCTGCCTGCTAAATCAGACAATTAAATCCTTGAGTCCGGGTTTTAGCGTTTCCATGTGCCGCGAGTATCTTAATCCGGGCTGCTTGGGGAATTTTTATCCCGCGGATCCCTCGGTATGCCTGGAATGTTTGCTTTTCCTACTGCGTGCGTGTGTTTGAGGCACTCCTGTAAAAACAAGAACTTCCTGCCCGCCTTGTAAATCTTCTCCCTGGATCGGCAGTCGCCTTGGGTGATTAATAAACGGGCGAGCCGAACCTGGCGCCCGCGGGGAGCACGACAGAGGGACCACGAGGCTGGCCGCCCTCCAGAGCCCGCCCAGGGGACGCGCGCGGTGACACCGTTTTTCGGTAAGAGCCTGGGAGAGGAAGAAAGAAACGGAAATTCCAGCGAGCTAAGGAAATGCACCAGCGGGCCAGGGCTTCAGAGGCATTTTCTATTGTATCATCGAGCACGCAGCTGAAGCACGTGGCTCCGCTGGGAGGTCGCTCGGCCGACAGCGCAGCGCGGCGTTGGCACCGCGCTTCCCTGGAGCTGGCCGTGGGACTCCCGCATCGCTGCTGCACTGTGCTGGAGCTCAAGGCGTTGAGTGTACTCTAGGGCCTGGTGTGCTCAGGGCCGATTGTAGCTGAGTTTGGTTTCACTCTCGCTCTTTTCCTTCTTATTTCCCCACTTCTCTTGCATCCTCTTCTACCCTTTGCCGGACTCCTTGGCCTTCCCTGGGACACGGGCATGCTGCTGGCTCACAGCCAGCTGGATGCCCACTGGGACCCCCAGGGCTTTTCCTGCAGATTTGCTCTCCTGCTGGGTGCCCCCAGCGTGCCCTGGTGCCTCCGGTCGTTCCTCCCCAGGGCCAGGACTTTGAGCTTCCCCGTCTTGAACTCCAGGAGGTTCCTGGCAGCTCAGAAATGTGTGGCGAGAGGGTCACGGGACATTTCACACCCTCCGTGCCCGCACACTGAATGCCTGGAGCCGCATCTCAGTAACAAGCCCTGTGGCAATCTGCTGCCTTTCAGCAGTGACAGCTTGCTGTCACCCTCCCTGTCACCACGCCAGAGCTGGCAGTAACGCCACCGAGCCCGGTCTGCAGGGTTTCTTTTTCCCCAGGGATGCTCTGGGTGTGCATCGGTGGCACGAGTTGGGCATGGGATGGTGCTGCTGAAAAGCAGTCCCTGGAGTACCCCTCACCTCCCCGTGCTGCATCTCCTCCTCGTGCCTCTCCCCTGACACGTCTGTGAACCGAGATACCTCCCCCTCTCCCCCAGTAGCCCTGCAGCCCCTGAAGAAATGGCAGATGTGAAGATTTTAGCTATTTAATTGTTCTGGTAGGACATTATCTCTGTGACATTTAAATGGGGCAAAAAGGAAGATCCAGCCATCCATCCACCCGCCATTCCCACCCTGTATTCCATATTTTGGGATCTCTCAGGCCATTAAGAAGCTGCTGCTAGCTCAAAGACCAGCCCAGCTGCCCCGAGAGGCAGCCTGGTGGAGGAGGAGGAGGGCGCTGGGGGCTCTGGGAGAACAGCTGGTCTTTCTCCTGTCTGGTTTTGTTCTGTGGTATTTGCATGAAAATTTAGCAGCAGGCTGCCCGGCAGTGGCTGCTGTCTCCCTCGTCTCGCCTGCCTCCTCTCCTCAATCTTCTCCCACCTCGAGCCCTCCACAGCGCGGCTGTGAAGCCAAACCTTCCCGGGGGGGTGAGCTGGAGCCCGCGGGGCAGGCAGAGGTGACAGGAGCTGGCTCTTGTGCCACCCCATGGCCTGATCCCCCCCCGCCCTGCCGTCCCTCCCGCCGGCAGGAAATCGCACCCAGCGCGCCGCATTTCTCAGGAAAGAGCGAAAATGCCACAAAGGTGAGAAAGTGGCCGAATTATTGCTGGCCAGAGCAGAAAAGGACAAGTTAACCTCCAGGAATGGAAATGACTCACTTCAAAAATGGGGTGGAGGGGGAGTGGGGGGGGGGATTAAAATGCGGAGAAGGGGAAGAGAAGGACAGCGGCCCCCTTGTGATGGCCACACGGCTTAGCCAAAAATTTGCACATCACCCCTCGCATTTCCTACCTCGTCCTTGACGTAGAGGCAGGAGATGCCCGTGTGAGCACCAGCACAGAAGGAGCTGTGTCTTGGGGGATGGCTGTCTGTGGGGACAGCCCTGTCAGCCCCTCTGCACCGTCACCAGCCCCGGCCCCCACGTGGCTCCAGCTGCTCCCCCACTGGGGCTGCATGGGTTCCCCTCCAGGCAGCGAGGGATGCTGCCCTTCTGCAAAGCCTTGGCACGAGGCTCGCAGGCTGGGCACTCGTTATCCCAGGAATAATTAAGGTCGTGGAGGTCGTGAGTTTGCAACCTGCCGTCCCTGGGGACCTGCAGGTTCTTCTGGAGTAAGATGCAGCAGTGGAAAGGTTTTGGGGTGAAATGTAGGGAGATGATAGCTGAGAGGGAGTAATGGAAAAAGCAGCAGCAGCGATGGGTGTCACAGCCAGGGATGTGGCACACATCCTGACCCCCTGGTCAGGACACGGCATCCCTCTGGGACCCTTTGAGCATCTGAGGATGCAGGGTGCCACCTGAGGTGACACAGGCTGGAGATGTCCGCAGGGGCAGGTAGGACACAAGCCCCTTGTTGTGTCCCCAGGGACATCCCTGAGGTCCCTCCACCGAGCTATTCATGAGCCATGGGTCAGCAGCCCCAACAGCTCAAGCCTGCATGGATCTTGGCACTGGGAAACAGCACGGGAATGGGGAATGGGCACTTGTGTGGTTCCTGGAGCCCCATTTTTCCTTCTCGCTTTAAAGCAGGAGCTTGGCAGAGGGGCGGGAGGGATTTTTCAACATCCCAGGCTTGGTGGCCAAGATGTGGCACCTGGCTGCCTGCACGCTGTCACCGTCCCTCTGGGACCAGTTTGCTGGCTGCAAACCTCCTCCAAATCATGCGCATCCTCCCTGGCTTGCAGGCTCGGGAGCGGCGGCTGGGAGCCGCGAAGAAAGCTGAGGTGATCTCATCCTGCGAGCATTTTCTTGGCTCGTTCACCTCGCTCCAACGCCTCACCGATAAGGCTGGGCGGTGAGGTCAGTGGCAGGGTTTGGCATCGCCGAGCTGTGTGTCATGCAGGGAGCCCGCGGCCCTGGCACCTGCGCTCACCTCCTCCCCGCTGCTGCCCCAGGTTTTGGGGTCGGGGCTGCTGGGAACCCTGGCTGCTTCTCCCCACAGCTGAAAAATTGCTGCTCTGCCTGCTTTTCCTAAAGGTGGGAAGCGTTACAGAGGAGATAACACATCAGGAATGTAATCTGATGGCTAAACAGATTTGAACCCTCACGAATCACAAGCACCCTGGCTCTGACCGAGGATGTGGCACATCACTGCCTACCCGGCATCCCTGCCTCCGTCCCTGCTCCCCAGCCTTGCCAGTTCAGCCTCTCTGCCCTGCAAAACTACCAAATCTGGGTTTATGGGGCTGCCTTCGACCTTTCTGCATGCCTCATCCTCTGATGGGTCCGCGTGGGGAGCCTGGCAGGTCTGCGGGACGAGGTCGATCCCTGATGTTCAATAGCCAGCTGCTGTTCAGCCCCCTCGAGGGGAAGATGGAAAGGTGGAGGCTTCTCCTATCTGCAAGTGGCAGAAAGAAAAAGAGGAGCAGAGGGCTTTTCCTCTTCAGATCACTTTCCAGAGTGGTGTTATCAGCCCAGGAGGGGTTTCCTGCTGCCAAAAATAGAGCGGTGTTGAGATAGGAAGGGAAGCGGGATGACGCAGGCATAGATAAGGCTGGCGGATGAGCCAGGGGAGGCAGCTGGGGGGCTTCACTCCTACCGGGGCCTCTGCCACGCTGGGTCCCCAAATCCCATTGGGAAGCCCCAGCAGGGCTGGGGACCTCCCCGCCACCCGCAGTGTGGTCTCCACGTTGACCTGGGCTGGAAGCTGGCGTTGCTCAGCCCTCGAACTGGTCAGTGAGCTGCCAAAAACAAGCCCAGCGCCTGCATCGTGGGGAAAGCCGGCTGCTTTTTGGGCTCTGCTCTCACCCATTGCTCTCCCGTGTGCCTGGCTGAGGGATGCCTCTGGCTGGCAGTGGGGCTCTGGCCGAGCGGAGCTTCCCTGGCCCCTCGTCCTTCCCAGGATGGGAAGGGGACGAGCCCGACGGCCCGCTCCGGCCTTTGTTCGGCGTTTGGAAGGTGCCGAATTCCCTCTCTCCGGAATGAGAGCGCTTAATGTCCCGTATCTAATTAGCAATTTTCCCTGCACCTGCCCCTCCGCTGCCCCCCTCCCCGCCGCCCCCCGCACCATCTGCTGTCTCGGGGCCCGCGGGCGGACGTGCCGGGGAGCTCTCGGCCTGCACGTGGGGGCAAAGCGGCTTCGTTCCCCGCTGGGAAGGGGCAGAGCCCCCATCCCCTGGCACCCCAAGGCCACAGAGCCCCGCTGTGACCCTCCATCGCCGCATCCCCTCCATCCTCAGCCTTTCCACCCCTTGACGAGCAGCACCTCAGCGCCCATCCCGGGGCTGGGGGTGATGATGGCTGAGGGGGGGGGGGGGGCACGAGAGCAGAGCAGATGGGGCCAACGGGGACTTTTTGTGTGTGTGTGTTTTTTGTTTTATTTTTTACTTATTTTTTTCCCTTTCTTGGGGTGGCTGCCAGACAATGCCGTGCCTCTCGCAGCTTTGATCGCACACCAAGATTGATGCGGCCGGGCCAGCTGGCGGCCGAGCCCCGCCGCCCCCGACCCCCACCTCAGCGCTCGGCAGCTGCACCACGCCGCCACCTCCCCCCCAGCCCCCCCATGCCTGCCACCCCCTCCCCGGCCACCGGGCACCGGCTCCGTGTCCCCCCCGTCCCTTTTTTCCCCTCAGCACCCCCCAGAGCCCCGGCGGCCGGGCTGTGTGAGGGGGGGGGGAGCAGCCCCGAAATGGCGGCGGCGGGGCGGGCGCTGCTCCCCCTGGCGGCGGTGGCGGTGATGGCGGCGGGGCGGGCCCCGCATTCCGGGCATAGCAGAGCCCGGCCCGGCCCGCAGTCGGCACCGGCCGCGCTCCGAGGGCAGCAGCACGGCCTCGGCTCTCTCGCCATGCCCCGGTAAGTGCCGCCCGGCCCCGGGATCCCGCGGGCAGGGGGCTTCTCTTTGCCCCCCCGGGACGGGACGCAGCCCCCACAGGCAGCCCCCTCAGCTCGGGGCTGTGCAGGGCCGGCTTCCTCCCGCTGCCCGGCGGCGGCAGCGGCTCCTCGACGGTCCCTGAGATCCCCTCCGACGTCCCCAACCTCCCTGCCTGTCCCCGAGCTCCCCTCCGATGTCCCCTCGCTCCCCTCCGACATCCCCTTTCTCCCCTCCACCATCCTCTCACTCTCCTCCAATGTCCCCTCGCTCCCTACTGACATCCCCAAGCTCCCCTCCGGTGTCCCCTTGCTCCCCTCCACCATCCTTTCATTCCCTTTCGATGTCCCTTCACTCCCCTCCACTGTCCCCTCGCTCCCTACTGACGTCCCCTCGCTCCCCTCCAACGCCCCCTGACTCCCCTCCACCACCCTTTCATTCCCTTCCAACATCCCCTCGCTCCCCACCGATGTCCCCAAGCTGCCCCCCGAGGTCCTTTCGCTCCCCCCCGGGTCCCCTCGCTCCCCACCGATGTCCCCCCGTCTCCCCACGCAGGTGCCCGCCTCGCCGCTAGGTCCCGACGCGAGCTCCTCGGAGGGAAGCGCGGCATCGCCGGCGGAGATGAGGACGGCGGAAGACTCGAGCGGGACGGTCCTGCACCGCCTGATCCAGGAGCAGCTGCGCTATGGGAACCTGACGGAGAACCGCACGCTGCTGGCCATCCAGCAGCAAGCCCTGCGCGGCGGCAGCGGCGGCAGCCCCCGCTCGTCCCTGGAAAGCCTGACCCAGGAGGAAAGCCAGATGGTGCAGCAGTCCACCAGGCAGGAGCCCCAGGGCCAGGAGCATCACGCTGACCACCTCTACTCGGAAAACAGCGGCTACCGCCTCTGCCAGCCCCAGCACAAGGGCGAGGAGCTGCCGAGCTACGAGGAGGCCAAGGCGCACTCCCAGTACTACGCGGTGCAGCGGGGTGGGCAGCAGCCCGGGGGGGCCGAGAGCGGCGCCCGGCGCCCCGACGACTCGCTGAAGGACCTGAAGCACGGCCACGTGCGGTCACTGAGCGAGCGGCTGATGCAGATGTCGCTGGAGAGGAATGGGGCCAAAGCGCACAGCCCCATGAGCTCATCCCACAGCTACCCCCAGCTCTCCCGGCACTACACCCTGCGAGGGCAGCGCCCCGAGGGGCCGGAGCCGCGGGGGCCCCCCCCGGAGTATCCCTACATCATCCCCAGCCAGGATGCGGCAGGAGCTTACCTGCCCCGACCCTGCTCCCGGGACGGTCCCGGCTTCCAGCACCCCGAAGTCAGGTAACCCGCAGAGCCTGCGCGGGTGCCACGCTGTTTTTGGGGTGTGGGGGTGCCATGGCTTCGCAGGGCGGCCGGGCAGCACCGTTTGCCCCAGTTTTCCCTGGCGTAGCCAGACCGCAGTTCGTTTTTTTCCAAGCGGCAATGAAAACCCTGCTGTTCTGGGAGGGATTTGGGGTTAATTCAGGAGCTGGAACCAGATCAGGAAATGGCTAAATTCGGAACAGGCACGGGCCAGTGTGGAAGGAAAATGTGCTCCCTGGGGTGGAAAATGCCACCCGGCAATCCCCAGCCAGAGATGCCCGCGGGCCCTGCCACTGGGCTCCCCTCCATGCCACAGGGGAGCTGCTGGGGAGTCTGCCTCTGGCGTGGATAAGTTTTGAGCACTTCTTCCTCCAGCAAAGCCCAGCTCCACTTCGAGACCCGTGGATGCAGAGGTTCAGGCGTCGCCTGGCATTTGGGGAGGGCTGGAAGCATCGTTTTGAAAAGGGGGCGAAGAGGGGAACTGCAATAGGCAGGGGGACGCACGCTGCTCCACGCCTTGCTGACCTGCCCGGGCTGAGAGCGATAGCATCTCTGGCAGGAAGCGCTCTCCTTCCAGGGAACAAAGAGGGGAAGGGGAGCCGTGAGGAAGATGCGTTTGTTCTTCCTCACTCCTATATCACCCCGCAGGAATGCGGGCTCCAGCGGGGCGGTCACACGGCTCAGGGTGGCCACGGCGGCTGTGGGATGTCGAGGAACTCCGAGCGCTGTAATGAGGAGGTATTAATAGTTTGGTGGTGAGCCTTTGAGCCAGGAGCCGTGCCAGGAGCCCTTGCTTTGCCCGGAAAGTAATGAGGAAAAAGGGTAGAGCTGCAGGCTTTCAAGGCGCATCCATTGCTGAGGATTTTCCTAGCTGCATCATCCCCAGTCACAGGGTGGGACTGGAGCCCCTCCTGGCACAGCCGCCAGCTCCTGAGGTTCTCAGGTGTCCCAGGTGCTTAAATCCTGGCTGTGGAGGTGCTCAAGCTCCAGTCAGCGCTGTGAGATGGGATTTACTTTGCATTTGAGAGTGCTTGAGAGAGAACACAAACCCTTCCTGGCCTTGGAAGGCAGGCTGGGTGCTCTCAGAGCCTCCCTCATCCTTTTGGGAGACCAGGGGGCACCCAGCACCTGTTTCATCCCTCTGGCGAGCCCAAGCAGCACCCGCAGGTGCTTTGGGAGCTTCGTTCTTCCCCAAGGGTCACCTAGAGGAGTCAAACCACGGGGGCTGCAAGAAATCCACGGGGTGCCAGAGCTGCTTGGCGCACTTTCTCCCTGCCAAGCCCCTCAACATCCCGCTCCTTCCTCCCAGCAGGCTGATGCCATCGCCCGTCCCCACGGCCTTCCTGCCTGTGCCAAGCGCGCTGGGCTCGCTCGGCCCCGCCGGCGTGGAGGCCCTGATGAGCGCCCAGGCGGCCTCGGCCGGCAGCCGGCTGGCCCAGGCGGACGCGGTCCTGCGGGAGAACGAGAGGCTGCTGCGGGAGAACGAGAAGCTGCGGCGGGAGCTGGAGAGCTGCGCGGAGAAAGCCGGTCGCATCCAGAAGGTGAGCCGGCCGCCACGCCGGGGTTGGCGTCTCGGGGCGGGATGCGGGGTCCCAGCCCTGCCATTTCTTTGGGAATTGAGCAGCGAGCGTGGATGCTCGTGGAGCCACCTCTGCTTTGAGCCAGGGCTTTGCCCACCGAAGTGCATCCCTCTGGGAGGTGGGGACGTGGCTCCGTGACCTCCCACCCCTGTTGGGCTGCGAGCTGGTCCCCCCTCCCCGCGTGGCTTGGTGTGCACAGCGAGGCTTTGTCCCCTCTTTTGGGGCAGAGCTCGTGCATTTGCTTCCTTGCCGCCTGGGGCAAACAGCTGCTGGGGAAATTCACCCCCCTTTTGTGTTTTAATCTCTGCCCCCTCCTTCTGGTGGCTGCGCCCTGCAAACAGCTGTGCTTCAGTGGCAGGGCAGCTCCTCGTCCTCGCTGAGGGGGGGCAGAGAGCCCATTCTGTGCCTCCGGTAGCACTCGGGCTGCCACAGAAAGCCCTTTGTGCGGCTGTGCACAAGGACAGGGCTGTTCCCCGCCGGACAGATGGACACTTGGAGGCACAGGGAGAGGCTGGGCCAGCGCAGGGGGACTGCGGCGCAGCCAAATCCACGCTAGGGCCAGTGAGAAAATTCCCTCTGTGCCCACAAAGCTAAAAGCAGGGGGAAAAAAAAAACAGCTTTTCCCCCCAAACACATACTGTGGTGGGGGTTCCTCGCTGCCACTCCCATGGGTTTGCTGAGTCCCGTTGGCAGCTTAGGGCAGGTCAAGAAGCCCGGGCGATGTTTCGCCAACATCTGCCTTTCTTTTCCTCATTCCACAAATATCTCACCCCCGCCCGTCACTTCCTCCTCCCCAGCTGGAAACGGAGATCCAGCGCATCTCGGAGGATTACGAAAACCTCATGAAGGCGTCCTGCAAGCGGGAAGCGCTGGAGAAAGCCATGAGGACCAAGAGAGACGGCGAGATGCGGCGGCTCCAGGACTTCAACCGAGACCTGAAAGGTGAGGGTGGCTGCGACCCACAGGAGCATCGGGGTGGTCCACTTGTGTCCCCCGCTTCCACGGCGGCTCTGGTTGGCCAGACCCCTCCACACCCCCATCATGGCTTTTCCCTGACATGTTTCTTTTTAGAAGTTTCATTACTCTGGGTGTTTTCACCGAGGGCTCCCGCTTCATCCGATCAAAACAATTATTGTAAATCTGAATTTGTCTTTGCATTTTTGTGCCAGAACGGTTGGAATCGGCCAACAAGCAGCTGGCCAGCAAGACCCAGGAGAACCAGGAGAGCAACCAGGGCACGGTGGCGAAGCTTCTGGCACAGAGTAAGTCCCTGGGGGCTCGTCTTCACCTGGCTCCCCTGCGGCAGGGACTCGGTGCAGAAGCCTTTAAGCTGGGGGAGGAGGCGGCGGGGGCCGGGTGGGAGCTTTTTGCCCTTCCCCGGGGAGGGCTGTGCTGCTCCGGGCGCTGGACTCGAGCCATTAATCCCGGCCGGCCGGCGGGGTGACCTGCATTCTCCACATTCCTGCTGCTGAGCCGGCTCTTCCAGCACAAAGTCCGCACTCCCTCCCCGCGCCCGCCTGGCCCTTCCTTTGCTCCTCTCTCCTGAGCAAGCTGGGATTTTTTTTTTTGGGGGGGAGGGAATACAGCAAAATCCATCTCTACGTTTCTGCTGTGTGTTATTTCAGCAGAGAGATGGTGTTGGTGTTACAAGGGAGGAATTGCGTCCTCTTCCCTGTAGTGGCTACTACAAGCCAGGACTGTGTTTTTTTTTTTTTTTTTTTTTTTTTTTTTTCTGTCACAATTCAAATTTTGGGCTGCAATATGCCAAAAGGCGGTTTTCTGATGCAGCTAGTGTCCGTGCTTGTGGCCGTGTCCGTCAGGACATGTCCATGCTCTGATGTCTGTGCTGCTGGGATGTCAACCATCACCGACACACCATGTGTGCTGGGCAAGGGCTGCTCACACCATGCAGCTGGGTCAAGAATCACAGGCACAGCCTCTTTTTTAGGGGCCTCCGTACGGTCTTTCCTCCCTCACCTTTGTGTCTCTGGGGCTGAGCTCTGCGTTTTTCTGCAGGCTATGAGCACCAGCAGGAGAAGGAGAAGCTGGAGCGGGAAGCCTCCCTGCTTCGCAGCGCCAACGAGGACCAGCGCCGGCGGGCAGAGCTGCTGGAGCAGGCGCTGGGCAGCGCCCAGGCGCGGGCAGCCAAGGCAGAGGCCGAGCTACGGAAGAAGCGGGCGTACGTGGAGAAGGTGGAGCGGCTGCAGGCAGCCCTGGGCCAGCTCCAGGCCGCCTGCGAGAAGCGGGAGCAGCTCGAGCTGCGCCTCCGCACCCGCCTGGAGCAGGAGCTGAAGATGCTGCGAGCTCAGCAGGTGGGGGCATCCTGGGGACCGTGTGGCAGGAGGCGCCGGCGACCTCCATCCCGGCATCTCCTCACCTTCTCCGTGGGTCTTTTTTTTGTCTGCTTCAGAGGCAAGTGGGCGCCGCAGGCGGGGGGACGCCCGAGCTGAGTGCCCACAGGCTGTCCGAGCAGCTGAGGGAGAAGGAGGAGAAGATCCTGGCCCTGGAGGCTGACATGACCAAGTGGGAGCAGAAGTACCTGGAGGAGTGCACCATGCGGCAGTTTGCCATGGACGCCGCCGCCACCGCCGCCGCCCAGCGGGACACCACCCTCATCAGCCACTCGCCGCGACACTCGCCCAACAGCAGCTTCAACGAGGACCTCCTGCTGGCCAACCACAAGCACCAGGAGATGGAGAACAGGTAGTCCCACCTCAGCAGGCCTGCTTTCCAACAAGCTGCTCGTTGGGCGGTGCGGTCGCAGAGCATCCCTGGTGGGCCAGGTGGCCCCAGTGAGGCTTCATCTAAGGCTTCGGCTCCATCACGCTGGCCGATGGTCCTCCTTCTCTTCTCAACTTCTGCCTCTTCACCTCTCCAGGTTAAAAGCCCTTCATGCCCAAATCCTGGAGAAGGACGCTGTCATCAAAGTCCTGCAGCAGCGCTCGCGGAGGGATCCTAGCAAAGCCCTCCAGGGCTCCCTGCGACCAGCCAAGTCTGTGCCATCTGTCTTTGTCGCCTCCGCCGCAGAGGGCACCTCCCGGGGCAGTGCAGGTAAACGAGGACATCCCAGCCCTCCTCACCTCTGCTTCCCAGCAAGGAGCAGCCTAAAATTTCCCCTTGCGATTTTGGAAGTGGCTCTCCGTAGCTGGGAGGTCTGGGGGCCTGTTGGGTGGGATTTCTCCCGTGCTGACAAATCCCTAATGACGTCTCCTCTGGCAGGCAAAACCACTGCAGATGAAGTGCCAGCGGCGCCCACCGCTGTCCCTCCACCCTCTCACGCCAAGTGTGGCAGCAAGGATGGCAGCACACAGACAGACGGGGCGGCGCAGAGCTGGGGCGAGGGCGCAGAGTGCCCGGCCGGCTCGCAGGGTGAGTCCCATGGTCCCCAGGGACGCTCCGAGGGATGCGGGAGGTGCAGGGAGCAGGGCTGGGTTTGGCTGTCAGCTTTGAGCTGAGACTAAATCCACTAAAACTGAAGCAGCCTGGCTCCAGGAAGAAAATCCTGCTTGCTTCTCCAGGCCTCACGTTCTCCCCTCATTTCTCTGCAGAGACCTCGGCCGCCCCCAGGGCCCCAGACCTGTCTGACATGGTGGAGATCTTGATTTAAGGCTCTTCTGGCCTCCCTGCCTCGACTTCCCCAGTGCAGCCGGGGAGAGCTGCCGTCACCGTGGTGGAGCTGTCCAAAGAGGAGAGGCGACAGTGCAGTCCTCCACGTCCAGGCTTGGCCCCTGTCCCCACCATGTGCCCTGCGCGTGTCCCTGGGGACGCTGGAGCGCCTGGCCCCGGTGGCAGCTGCCTGATGGCCCAGGAGATGTGACCCCCTGTAAATATGCCCCTGTTTTGTAGGATGGGAGCAAATGTATTTATCATTTCAGCCTCCTCCCCCACTTCCCCTGGGGTTTCTTCCCATCCCTCCCTTGTTGACTCCTTCCCATCTCCATCCCCATCTCAGGAGCTGCTGGGAGAGCTCTGGGCACATCCCCCTTTTTTTTTTTCCACAAAGGGGGGGAATGTAGTGTTGGTTAAGCAAAAAGAAAAACAAACAAACAAACAAAAACAATAATAGAGGGAATGGAAGGTGGAGGAGAAACCTGCTGGAGATGAAATGCTCGGAGTGGAGCAAGCGTGCACCATGTCCAGGTGGGACGTGCCGCCCCGTGGCCCCCTCCTCTACTGGCAGCTGGCTTCTGCCCGTAGCCAATGTTGACTGCTCGGTCCTCAGAACTCAGACACTTCCCAGCCTTGCCCTTTGTGCATATATATATATATTTTTCTTTCTTCTTCAAACGTGTGCATTTGCTGGACAACTGCATTTTTTATTTTCTCTCCCAGACACGTAAAAAATGCGTTTGGTTCTCATGCATTGTTTACAAAGTGGAAAACAAAGCAAAATATGAAAGAAGAAAAAAAAAAACCCACAACTTAATATATTTTATATTAATATTGGTATTTCTTTTTAAGTATTTCGTGCTGTGAACTTTTTTTTTTCCTGCCAAAGACGACGAGTTCTTGTTTGTGCGTTTTAAGTTATCTGAAGTATTTAAACGTAAACCTGGCTGTTTCGTTATGCCGCCCTATACCGAGATTGCTGTAGCATTCCACTTGGTATAACAATATTTTAATAAAAAAATAAATAAAAACCCACACATCTCGACCCTCCCAGTGTTCTTTTCGTATGCGATGCCGTGCTCACTCGGGGAAGTGGAGGTTGGGGTGGAGGACACAGCCGTGTGATGCCCCACAACCATCCTCTTCCTCCTGGTGACTTCCTCGCTGCCAAGTCTTCAAGCCCTTCCTGGTCCCCAAGCTCTTCTAGGGCTTCAGCAGCCACCTCTCAGCCCTTCCCGTGCTGCCTGGCTCCTCACTCTTTTCTTCTAGAAGGCCAGAAATTCTGGTGGTCGAGATGGGGCTGCCTTAGGACTTGCACAGCCACAAAATGATGCTCCCTGGCTTGATGCTCTTAGCCGCAGTCACTTGAACTTAGTTTCTAGCAGCTGTCACACTGATGGACCACCCTGGAAGGTGGCTTCTGAGCGCAGTGGGTACCAGTGGGACGGTGATGTTGAACAGGAGCTCCGAGCCACCCTTCCTATCCGCTGTGTTCCTCCTGTGAGCACGTCTCCATCCCGCTGTGACGTGCAGCCGCTGCACGGCCTCTCTCCCTGCTGTGCTCAGCACGGCGGCTTTGGAGATGCCGCGCTGGGGAGCTTTGGCTCCTCGAGCCCAAGGCTGTGGGGGAGCATGGCTGAAAATTTAGGAGCCTCCATCCCTTTAGGGGCGGGTTGGAGAGGCCCAGAGGGATGGGAAGCCCTGAGCTGGGTTGTACCTGCCCTGCCTCCCCCTGCTCCTGCTCCCCAGGGGCTGCAGCGGCCGCTGGGGAAGGGCTGCAGCATTCCTGGCATACCGCAGCGCTCACGCCCGCTGCTTTATTTACCCGATTCCGGATGCAGGTCGGCCTTGCAGCAGGTCTGGCTGCTTGCAGGCGGCTTTTCAAGAGCTGCAAAAGAAAAAAAAAGGAAGGGGAAGGAAAGCCCCAAAGCCCACCGATAAAGGAGGCAGGATGGGGCAGGAGGTCCCCCGCTGCTGCAGCCAGCAGGGCCGGGGCTGCTTTGTTTTGGTAGGGTTGCTTTCCAGCTGCAGGAACAGCCTTGATGCAGCTCAGGCAGCAGGGCTGTGGGTTAGGAGGAGCTGAGAACCCACCACAATCCAGCCTGAGGGCCCATGCTGCTGCAGCAGCCTCCACCGTTGAGAAATGCCTCCCAAATTTTGCAGAGAGGGGAGGAGGCGGCAGGCAGGTTGGCTCCGACAACTCCGATTCCCTTCCCTGGAGGCAGTGCCAGGGTAGGAGCTGGGCTCTGTCCCCACAGCATTGCCCCTCTGCCTCGCCCCTTGCGTCCCTGGCTCCCTGTGTCCCGAGGAGGGGTGGCTGCAGATGGCTACCAAGATGGAAAAGGGCCAGCACAGGCTCTGCTCCCAGTGCCACCACCATCACCCTGGTGGCTTCGAGTCAGTCACCGCGTGCCGGGGCAGCAGCTCCCTGCTGGGTGAAGGGGAGGTGGCTCGGGTAGGGATGTTCCCATCCCTCCTGTGGGATGGCGAGGCTGTGGGCTCTGCATGGGTCAGGGCACAGCTGAGGGGTTCAGTGGTGTCCCCCAATTTTCCTTGCAGCCCTGTGGCCACCAGGAGAGCCTCATCCCCCCCACGCTGCTCCCCAGCAGCATCTCTGAAGCCCCGTCTCCTGCTTTCCCTCTTTCCTCCAGGCTCCCTTGGAGGTTGGAGCTTGGTCCTTGGAGCATCCTTGAAGCTTGGCCTCCTTCTCCAGAAGCTCCCTTCTCCTCCTCCTCCCCCTGCTCTCTGTTTCCACGAGCCAAATGCTACAGCTGGAAGGGGGAAGCGGTGCTCACCGCGATCTCCCCGTGAGGGAAAGCACCTCTTTACAAAGCTGAGAAATCCCCGGCTTCCCACCAGGATTAGGCAGCGAGGGAATTTCGCCCGTCTTCCAGCTAGTCCCCGTTTTTCTGGGGGAAGATTTGGAGGAGGCCGGGCAGGGGCGAGCTGCCAGGCGCTGCAGCTTCTCAGCAAACCAGTCGGGCAGAGCGCGCCATCGGCTCCATCTCAAGTCCCGGCTTGCTCCGGGGGCCGGCAGGAATGAAGCTCTCCCCGCCGCGCCAGCTCTGCCCTGCTCCCGTTCCTCCCGACCCTGGGGCTTCTCCTTCCTCCCCAGCCCCTGGCCTTTCTCCTCCTCCTCCTGTCCTGCTGTGAGGGACGGCGGCCGATGGCTTTTTGGGGCCGAGCAGAAGCGGCCGGAGCGAGCCGGGCGAATTCCTCATTCCTCGTCCCCGCGCCGCGCTGCCTGCCTGCCATCTTTGCATGCAAACAGTAAACAGGCTGTGATTATCCGGGATGCTTTGAATAACTGTGGCTATTTTTTCTCTTCCCAGTATTCTAAAAAGGCAAAAAATTCCCTGTGGTTTCTGAGTCAACTTTTTTTTTTTTTTTTTTTTTCTCTCCCCCCTCGCTCTCCCTTCTCTTTCCTTCCCACCACCTCCGTGACCTTGACAAGCCCAGCTGGTGGGCGAGCTCAGTGCCCGGTTTTGTGCCCGCATGGGGATGCTGCAGGGAGCCCCGGGGGGAACAGAGGGACCCAGGGGTGCCCCCAACCTCAGCCACTGCTTGAAAGCTGAGCTGGGCACAGCGACGTGTCCCCCTCAGCCATCAGAAAGGCTGGAGCCGAAGGACAAGGGGCGAGGAGGCAGCCTGGGGAGGTGGCTTCTCCTAGGGGGGATTCCACTGTCAGAGCTCCTCGGTCTCCTTCAGAGACCTTCCCGAGCAGGTCTGCGGGAGACCTGAGTGGATTTTGAACAGGTTTGAAGCCAGAAGCTCCCACACAATAATTTCAAGCTCCTGCTTCATTATGAGGGGCTGTGAAATCAGCCTGGGTTCGGGCATCCCTCCCCTGCGCAGCGCTCACGCTTGGAGCAAGGGAAGGGAAAAATGTGAGAAAATGTGAGAAATGATTTTAGGGAAATGTGTGTTCCTTTAGCTAAACGCCATGCCCGCTGCCCCCAGCAGTGCTGGAGTTGTCTCCGGCCCAAAACACCTCTTTATTTCCTCATTTATTTCGATAAATAGGCAGGGGCTGCTTTCTGAAGCTTCTCATTTTCCAACGTGACATTGAAAATATGGAAATGGAAAATTTCCAGTTCGACTACAGCTGGAGCAGGGCTTTGTGTTCACTCACTGGATTTTGCTGGAGCAGGACAGGCTGAGAGCTTTGTGGGGCTGCAAGCAGGAGGAATGTGTGTCCCTGTCCGGAAACTTCAGAGAAATGGGGACATTCATGTTTTTCTGCCCGGATGCTACTTCCAGGCTAGAAAACAACCAAAAGCAGCCCAAAAGATGTGGTGGTACCAGGCTGGCAGGCTGTAAGAGATGCAGAACGTGCTGGCATCTGCGTGGGGTGTCTGGAGATGCTTTGCAGAGCGGTGGCATTGTAGGGGCAGAGCAGCCCCAATGCCAGCGCTGCCTGGACAAACGGCCTCGTCGGGATGGACGGATGACATCTGCCCGTGGGTAGCACGGCTGTGACCCAGCCAGGAGCAGCGGTAATTTCTTTCCCTGGCTTCTCAGCTAGGCTCAGCATATTTTGGTTGCACCCCACCTCCTGTCCCACCATACACAAGCACGAAAAATGCTGCTGGGCTCCCCACAAACGTGCACAAACAGCGGGGGCTTTGCTTTGGGGAGCGCTTTGTCCCTGCACAGCGTCACCTTGTCCCTATGCAGCGGCACTTCCCTTTCCACTTTAGAGCTAAAACTCTCCAAAACCACAAATGTGTAAGAATTTTTGTTTGTCGATCAAAGAGAAAGTATGCATTTTTCACTGTTCTCATGCTTAGGAAAATTACAGAAATGTTTTGCATGAAATGTAGGGAAAGTAATTGGCTTCGGGCAGAATGACGGGAGGGGAATTTTTAACTACTGACGCCTGAAATTAAATGTATGAGGTCTCCTGGAACTTTGTCACAGTGGGGGATTGCTTCCCTCGACTTTTCTGGCTCTGAAAAAGCTGAAGCCTGCTTCACTGCAAGCTGATGCTTTGGAGCTGTGCTCCTCTCCCCTCACCTCCAGCCAAGGAGCGAAGGCTGGGATCTCCCCATGCCATGCCATGCCATGCCATGCCATGCCATGCCATGCCATGCCATGCCATGCCATGCCATGCCATCCTTCCCTCTGTGAGCTCCTTGTGCCGAGGTGCCGTGCTTTCCCTCCATGCTCCAGCTGGGTTTTGGCACACTTGTGTTTCTGAGCCAAGAGCTGGGACAGGTGAGCATCAGCTGGACATGAGCTCGGAGCTTGGTTTGGGTTGGAAGGGCCTTTGAGATCAACACGCTTTGCTTTTCTGTGCTCGGAGGAGCTCTGTTGGCTCTTCTTGCACCAAAACCCAGAGAGCAGGTGGTGAACAGGCAGGTAAGGAGAGAAGGACTTGTCTTGTGAGCAGCTGCAGGGCAGGGGAGTCGCGGTTATCTGCTGGCTGTTGTGCAGCGAAGGGCAGGGAGTGGGAGCCTCGCAGGATCCCGCAGGGCATGGGATGCTGGCAGTGTGGGGCGACAGAAAGGAGCAGCAGCACCTTGAGAGAAAAACCAACTTGCAGGGACAAAAACACCAACAGCGAGCAGCAAAACGCAGATTTTGGCCTCGGCGGAAAATGACACGCACTGGAAAATATTCCCACCCACATTTTTACAGCCTTAAAGCATGATGCTTTATTTTTTATTTATTTATTTTATTTTATTTTATTTTTTTGCCTTTCTGCATCGGCTCCAGCATGAAGTAATACCACGCCTGGCCTCGTGATCCCATGGTACATGCAAGCAAATTTGCAAGCGCTGCTGTGCCTGCAGAGGGAAGGGGGCCAGGCCGGTGGGTGCCCTCTACTGCCGCAGGGCGCTCACCCTGTTTTTGGGAAGCTCTGGGGAGCCCCCTCCGCCGCGATCGTGATCGCCTGCCCTGCAACACCTGGCACGTCTTGAAGCCATCAAAAGTTTCGGAGTGTGTTGCCATGGCAGCACATTATTTTTTCCAGCTGTTATTAAAAAAAAAAAGAAGAAGTGGAATAATGATAATAATAATAATAAAACGGAACCAAGAGAGGAAATTCTAAGAAAATGAAATAAGTCGGAAAGCTGGCGGATCTCTTCCCTCCCCAGCAAATATTGGTGGGAGACAGGGCAGGATCCGGCCCCGCGGCACATGCTGGGGCTCTTCCTGAGCTGCTCCATCCCCAAATAGCACCGCCACCGAGGCGTTATCCCGGGGCGGCTATTTCGGGTCGGGAAACATGTGTCTGTGTTGTCACCATGCATTACACAGCTCAATGGCGGGTTGGGAAGAGCCACCCCAAACGGGGTGGCTTTTTTTGATGCTGCATATCACCTTGTCCATCTATTCCTGACCCGTCTTTTCCCAGGGATTGGGAATAACCCTCCCGCATTCTTCAAATACAGGAGAGTCATTCAAGCCGTGGCTCAGAGGTGAGAATTGTGCAAATCCTTCCCCAACTCCCCAACTTTCTCGGCTTCCCTGCAATCTCGGGGCGTCACCGTCCTTGCAGAGCGGTGGAATGAGCAGCATTTCCCTGGCGTCGTAACGCTGATGCAATGGGCTGGTGAATCAGTGGGGCTCGTTCTGCCTCAGCCACGCCGCACCACTGCTGTAGCTACGTTTTGCTATTTTAAGCCGCTCAGCCCAGGCAAAGTGAATGGCGAGTAACTCCGCCGGGTCTGATTTCAAACCTGCTGCGCTAACCCCAAACTATTCTGGTTCACGAGACCCTGCTCCAAACACACGGGACGCCAGGCAGTAACCCAAGCGTCGTGCAACACTATAAAGGGTATAAATAGCACCCACGGCCCTTCTGGCTGTGCTGGAGGGGCAAGGGGAACCACAATGCCTGCGTTTGCCATCGGATGGCTACCGAGGGCCGAGGTCCCGGCGTCCCCCTCGTCCGGGTGAACGAACGCTGGGGCCGAGCTGGGAGCGAACGCCGTGTCCACATTCTTCAGCCCGAGCCGGGAACGTCAGCTCCTGTCCCGACGCCAAGGGCTGCATTCCTCCCCGATGCTGCTCCCAAAAATACCGGCCCGGGACGGTGCTGCTGGGTCGAGGAAGGGGCTCGGGGTGGCTGCTGGTGGCACGTGGCAGGGCCAGGCAGGGGCTGGCGGGTGTGTGGCCCCGCGTGTTTACCGAGCAGCGGTGTTGGCCGCAGGGAGAGGCAGGAATTCGCTCCCCGCCGGACCCCAAGGGCAGGCGGGCGGACCCGGGGAATTCGCTCCTCCAGCCGGTTGCCATGGCTGCATATTTCGGAGGAGCAAGCAAAGGGAAAAAAAAAAAAAAAAAAAAAAAAGGAAAAAAGAAAACCAAAACGTTTTCTTGGGAGGGAAGAAAAATAGCAGAGGGGAAAAAATGCAGAAGAGTAATGAGAAGGACTAGAGAGGCCAAGAAATGCATGAGGTCATCCTTAGAAACTGGTGTCGGAGGAGTTCTCTGTAGCTCGGGCTACTCTAATATTTATTGTGTGTTGTTCAAAACCTGGCTCCTGGCACCGGCCGTGGAGCCCTTCTGAAGCTCCACCACGCCGTGGGCCCTTCCGAAGCATCGTGAAGAGCCGGGGCTGGGCTCCGGGAGCGGCGGAGGGCGGCTGGCAGGGAGCCCAAGGGGGTGGCAGGAGGGCAGCACGGCTCGGCTGGCCACCTTGTCCTGGTGGGCACCCAGGTGGCTGTGAGCCAGCAGCGTGCCCGTGTCCCAGAGCATGCCAAGGAGTTCAGCAAAGCCCCGAGAGCAGGCTGAGGGCATCCTGCCCCTCTGCTCGGCACTGGGGAGGACACAGCCGGGTGCCAGGGCCAAGCCTGGGCCCCCCAGCACAAGACAGACCCGGGCATGCCGGAGGGAGCCCAGGGAAGGTCACCGAGCTGCTGGAGGGCCTGGAGCCCCTCTGCTGCGAGGAGAGGCTGCGGGAGCTGGGGCTGGAGCAGGGGAGGGCCGGGGGAGCCCACCCGTGCCCATGGGTGCTTGCGGGGAGGTGCGGGCAGGACAGAGCCGGGCTCCTTGTGGTGGTGCCCAGGGACAGGGCAGGGGGCAGCGGGCACAGACCCAAGCAGAGGGGGTTCCCTCGGGGCATTAGGGACATGGAGGGGGCCCAGGCACGGGCACAGGCTGCCCACGGGGGGATCGGGGGCTCCTCCGCCCAGGGCCGGGGCTGCCCACGCGTGGCACGGCCGGGCCCGGCCTCACGCTCGCTCCCAGGCCGGGCGGGCACTGCCACCTAGCGGCCCCTGCCCGCTGGGGACCCGCCGGGCCTCGGGCTGGTTTTAGGGTTTTTTGTTAATTAAGGAATGTGTTTTATTCATTAAGGAACGTGTTTTTGCTGGCTGGTCTCATTCCGCGCCCGGCGACGGCCTTGCTGCCCAGGTGGGAAACAAAACGTGCGAGTGAAGGGTAGGAACTGATTCTAGGGTTGTGAGGCATTGGAACGGGCTGCCCAGGGAAGTGGTGGAGTCACCATCCCTGGAGGTCTTTAAAAGACGTTTAGATGTAGAGCTTAGGGATATGGTTTAGTGGGGACTGCTAGCGTTAGGTCAGAGGTTGGACTCGATGATCTTGAGGTCTCCTCCAACCTAGAAATTCTGTGATTCTAGGAAATCTGTTGCCCTCTCCAGGAGGGATTGTTAACATGTGATGCCAATATTATCAAAATAACCACAGTTTTGAAAGCAAGAGGCACAAGTGTAAGCTTTCCACAGAGCTTTCACCCCGTGAAATGCCTCCAAAAGGTCAGCCTCCACCTGCTGCCTCCACTACTGTGCTCCGCAGGGAAGCTGAAGGATGGAAAACACCGAGGTGGGACCTGTGGAAGAGACCCAAGGTCAGGCTTCTGCTTTCTGGGGAGATACCAAGGTATGACCTACAATGGGACAAATCCCCTTTGCAGGGAGAACGGCGGCATCTGGCAGAGAAATTCCCTGCACTTCCACCAGCCATCAGGTGACTCACGGCTGCCCAGAAGATGCCTGGCCTGGGATTTTGGGAGAGCTCTACATCGAGGAAGAAGTTTTAGCCCGCAGAGAAACGAGCTGGTGAGAGTGTGTGAGGTCCCTGCAGGTCCCTGCAGGTCACTTCTCCTCCTACAGCTGCAGGCCGAGATGGGGCAGGACCAGGCCTAAGTAAGTGCCTGCTTACACCATCCTTCCTCGCTCTCTCTGGGGCCTTAAAAGGTTTGTCAGCACTGAGATCTGTGTGGGAATACTGGCTATATTATATTGCATGAAAAGTATTTTTAAATAGTGGGTTCTTAAATTATTTTGGTGAAGGGAGGCACTTTCGTTGAATTCCAGGGGTTGTGGCAAAAAATACGAATTCTCAGAACCAGGGTATTTTTATTTAGTATTTTCACTACCTCTCCAGAGGAAGGAAAAATGTATTTAAAACCCATTCCTATTATATTATATTAAACGTATATATTATTAAATGTATATATAATATATATAATATACACATATATAATCCTGTTATATTATAATACCATCCCTCAATACCATTATAATACCATTACAATATTGAGGGATGGTATTAAATATAATACAATGGTATTGAGGTGCTTGATGAAGTAATTGGGATGAAGGTGGCCAAGCTGGAGCAAGGTATCTACTTTCCTTCCCTGAAGCATGCCCCAGGCTCCCAGGGAAGGCAGCCCTGGTTTCAGCACTCCTTTTTGCCTCGATATCCACACACATGTGCAGCTCTCTGTACTGCAACCAGCAGGGAGCAGCTACGGCATGGCTGAGCTCATCGCGGAGGAGCGCGTGGTGGGAAAGCTGTGCCCCCCACCCCAAGCTGCTCCAAGACATCCCGTGCCACACAGCAGACAGGGCTGGGAGAAACAGTCAGCCTTGAAAGCAAGAAAAGAGAGCAAATGTAAATCACGTAGCAAATCCCCAGAGCCTGCTATAGTCATTTATGCTTCTCCAAAGCATTAAGCTACTAGTGAACCACTCAAATGCTGGGTATCCATGAATTCCTATGGTGTGAGCAGCTGGAGGATGAATGGTCCAGCAGGGACTCCAAAAGCACCCAGAACAGTTGGACAAGAGGAGGCAAGGTTGTCTTTCTCCAGCCCTTTCCTGACCCTTACCTCATTTCCAAGACAAGGATCTATGAAAACACAGCAGTCAAAGAACAGAATCGTCAAAAGCACAAAGCATTTTAATGAGGCGAAACATCCTGCTAAGTCTTTCAGTTTATTGGTGTTGAGCATGTTCCAAGCCCTAAGAAAAGGACTCAGAAAAACTATTAAAATAGTTGGCTTACAGGACCTGCAATGTAAGCATGATTAAAATTGATCTGAGTCCATTTTGGCCTATGAGAGCTTATCATCTACAGGAATCAGTTTTTCAGAAGTAAAGTAACTGTCTCAAATAAGAGGTGTCCAGTTGAGCTCAGGGTGCAACAGCATTGCCCAGTGCTGGGAATAAAAGCAGATACAAAGTTTGGCCACGATATAGCAGTGACTGGATCCTGTGTCCAGCTGAGGAAATCGATACCAGTGCTCTCCTTCGTGCCCATGGGCAGGTCCTGGTCAGTCTGGACACCTTCTGTCCTGGTCCAAAGGCCACCAGAAGCTGTGGGAAGGATCCTGTTGCCGACAGTGAGTTTTTTAATATCATCTAGCATTCATCATGGTCTGGAATGTGTGGCTACTCCAGTAACCTAAGCACGGAGAGGAGCTTAAGAGTCATGCTCTCTCATGCATCTCACTTTGATGGATCCAGGAACTACACAACCTCTTCTGGACAGGGCTGGGAGCAGTGAAAGCGGGTGAGTCAGTCAATCCTTCTTGTTCTCGTGCTCACTGACTTTTCTCCTAGTGCAAATGGGGCTTTTAACTTGCAGAAAGGAAGTTAAATAAATATTTTCCACTTCCTGGTAAATGCTCCAATTGTGCTTTTGTAAAAGAAGGGTGGGCTACGGTGACTCCTAGAGCTAATTGCCTCCATTCCTGTAGTGTGTGTGGGCTCTGAAAAACCCTGCTAAACCATAAAACAGCTCAAACTGCCAGAGCAGAGGGAAAAACTTATTAAAGTGATCTGTAAGATGTGACTGCATAAGTTTATAACTGCTGTTCAGTTGACTTCCCAAGGGAGAAGGGGAATGCACAGGGAGGAATGAGCTCTCTGAGGATCACTGCATGTGCAAGTAGGGTGCTGCATCTGGTGTCACGCACAGAGCTACAGTGCAAGGTCTATCTTTTCATCAGAGATAGAGGACAGCCCCTAAAGACATGTTTTGAAGGTTCATTAGCACTGATAAGCAATCAAAAGACCAAACAAGAGGCAGAAACCCAAGTGTCTATCCTGCAGACAGCTCTCTGGGTGCAGCACGGTTGAGCCGGTGTCAGGTCCCTGCCACCAAGTGATGCTCAGGACATTTGTGCCAAGGTGATTTTTACAGCAGGGGCAGGGGGAGCTACCTGGCCGGTCAGTGCATGTTATCCATGCTCCAGATCCCATCTGCCATGCTCAGTCCATTAAGGATGTGGTATTGCTGAACTTTGGTTCTGGGAATAGTAGCAGGGTAATAATAAAAGACCCGATCGCATGCACTTTCCCTCAGTTTTGTCATCAAAATGTTATCATTTGCCATATCCTGGCTTCTCCCAATACCAGCTCTCACCTGAGCATTAAGCACCACTTGGGTGTGCGCAGAACAAAATACAACAGCATGGCACTAGGGCCTTGCTGTGCGACCCACACTTGTAAAAGGGCCAGGAGTCCTGGTGTCTGTTGGCAAGGCACGTGCTGTGGTTGACACACGAGCCAGCCCCCCACAAGTCTCCCAGGGAGGGAAGAGGTGAGATGGCCAGCCACCAAACACTAGCAATTTATTTCATATTTAGCAATATCACGGCGTGCAACGCTCCCCTTAAAAGGCAAACAAGGGAAAGGCATGTCTCTTACCAACCACAAGCTGAAATCGAATTCAGATGCTCTGTTTCCCTCCAGCCTCTGCTTGTTTAGTGCCATAGTAGCTCTTAGCTTGATGTTCCTAGGAAGTTTTTTTCCATTAAATGCTACATTTCTAGGAACTTGTATACTGCATTTCAGTGTGAGCTACATTTCCCTCTCTGTACATACAGGTATTCCAGCCTGAATGGTCCAACCCTGCAGTGCCTGGACAGCTTTATGGACCTGCATGCTCGCAGCAAGAAATTTAAATAATAATAATAATAAAATAGAAATACGTTGTGAAGGGGAGCAGGCTGAATGTCTGGGGCTTTTTAGCTTTATGTTTAGTGCTGGGTCTCTGCTATTGCAGAAACAGGACGTCAGCCTTCCCAGCTCGTGCCCCCTGTTTACAGTTGATGAGACAGGGGAAAAAAATAATAATAAATTGGGGGGGGGAGGAATGTCTTTATGTTTTTAGCTTTGAAATTTCAGCTCTTTCTTACCTCAGATGACTGCTGATCTAGGTGAACCCATCCGTCTGTCTGTATGATTTGATATCTGGACCATTCCCTCACCCTCAGTTCTCCTTCCTGGGCTGTGGGAAAAGGGATGGCAAATTTAGAGATATGGGAGAAAAAAGTGGTAAGCCCCCAGTCTGCTCCTGCCAGACAGGAGAGGAGAAGTGGAAACCCTGGGACACCTGGCTCCTTGAAAGACAGATGCTGGACTGGAGAAGCAAACCATCCGGGCTGGGACACACGCGTTTTCTTCTCCTTGGGCTGTGTGACCAACGCGCAGTTTGGTTGGACCCCATCCAAGCACTCACCTGGTACTCAGGAAGAAGAGAAACTGAAGACAAAAATGGAGGAGGAGGCAGAAGTGTCTGTTTCCGTGTGTCTAGTTCTCCACAAGGAGCATGATGTGGTCACTTACAGTCATGAAGAGGAGGTGGGGACAGCCACCTTTGTCACAGCACTGTGTGCCAGTGAGGCTGGACATGGGGCGATCCCAAAGCCCTGTCTCCTTTCTTCCAGCACCCCCTTAAATACACGCCTCCCACTAAGTCCTAATGTGTCGAACTCTGCTCATTGCCACCAACTGCCAGCTATTTGCTTTCTCAATTTTGTTTTGCATCCACAAATGAATACCAGCTCTTCCACGCCTCCTGGGACACCGTGGTGGTAAGCGCTGATACCATCCCGCTCAGAGCACGAGCCGTGATGCATCTCGACGCCTGGCCAAGCAAAACTTCTCTGTAAAAGTGCTGTGAACTCACAGCTATTGCT